>NC_086042.1:30295084-30595084 GCF_947568885.1 Cydia strobilella | reverse complement strand
CCTATGAATGTTCGGTTCAAATCTTGTAAGCTAAATTAGGCCCACTTCCCATTATTCCATTGAGCTGAACAAACATACATACGTATTTAATGTAACTACATTATTTATTTATTTATTATTTTAACTCCTAGGTTTAGTGACAAAAGTTTTTAACAAATATTTAATTTTCGATACAAGATTATTATTCCATAATTTAATACGTTATTATTTCATAAACATTATCTTAACCACGACATAATCAAACACCTTAAGTTTTCTACCCATAGGTTTAATGTTTATACGATCACAATAACTTTTTAGGATCCCTTTTTATATTAAAATGACAGCTCAAGTAATGATGCTCGAAATACAAATTTTAAGTGTGCATTTACCTTAATTTGCTATCTAAATATTTTAAAAGAACTTCATTTTTAAATTAATAGATAGTCGTTTTCTTGTTAAAATGTGCTTCACAAATAGTCTCCAATATACTTATTCAGTTACCAAATAAATAATTGGTACCTGCCTTTAAATAAATAAAAGCTGTAATGGCATTAAAATACTACTCATAGGTATTGGAATAATTTGATGCTCCGCTTTAGTTGCCAAAGTATTAATTTTAGTACCTATTTCTATTTTTTAAGCTACCGAAATTCGATTAATTAGTTGACCGGTTAAATACGTGCCATTTCATTATTTGGTAAGTCGTCTCTATAGAACTTAATAATAACTCAGTGATACTATTAAATTTAAGCTACTATTATATTACTATTTATTTAGATATTAAACTACGTATTTCCCAAATTCCAAATTATTTATTTGATAAACATAGGAAGGTACAACAATACAGGGTGACCTTAGCCATTGGACAAACCCTGAAATCCCACGTAGGGTTACTTCTCAGGAATGCTCTAACATTAAGATTTTTTTAATTAGAACAAAAGATAAAAAGATATTTTTTCTAACAAAAGTTATTTCCAATAATCGACAACAAAAAGAAACATACTGTATTAGACATTGGCAGTGCTTTTGACAATTTTTTCGAACATTTCGACATTTGTCAAAAGTCAGTCTTATTAGTGTCATAAATAAAAAAGATAATCAAAAAGGTCGAAGAAGGTTTCATGGGATACCGCCGTTTAGCCAAACTATTTTTCGCCAAATTTCACTTCCCAACAAACTTATGGCATCAGTTTCATTTCCCAAATGAAATTTTAGCAAGTTTTTTACTTCGCAACCATTTCATTTCCCAACCCCATACTTGCGAAATGAAAATGACGTACTAGGTTGGGTTAGGTTAGGTTGGATTATGAAAATTTGCGAAATGATATTTTGCCAAATGATAATTTGCGTAAAATAGTTTGAAAAGTAATACTTTGGGAATCGATATTTGCCAATACATTAGTAAAGCAGGTTTTATACTATGTATGACCTCAGAAGCTACTAACACATACAGGTTGTTCAAAAGGAAAAAATTGTATATTATAATAAGTATGTATCATTTATGCTTCGCCATATGGCATATACATATATAGTTACTAAAGACATGTAGCGTGCATTTAAAACTAAAACATAATAAATAATAAAGTAATACACGATAAATTAAAAGGCTATAAAGTTTCCACTGTCTGCTTTAGTAATAAAAAAATCATAAAATATTTTTTTAATTTTTTAGGGTTCCGTACCCAAAGGGTATAAACGGGACCCTATTACTAAGACTCCGCTGTCCGTCTGTCCGTCTGTCTGTCTGTCACCAAGCTGTATCTCATGAACCGTGATAGCCAAACAGTTGAAATTTTCACAAATGATGTATTTCTGTTGCCGCTATAACAACAAATACTAAAACGTGCGGAACCCTCGGTGCGCGAGTCCGACTCGCACTTGGCCGGTTTTTATTTTTGATTCATTCATTTTTTAAATCTCTTTTGGTGTTATAAATTTTTGATGCCATTCCATTTTAAATTGCCTGTACGCATTGTACGCAATATAGGTACCTACTACGTTTAAATTATTGTATTTTCTTATTATTTTTAGTTACATGAAAATATTAATAGTTTTATACAAGCCCATAAACCGCGTTTCGATTTCAAAATCCACAAATAGTATTTTATCAAGGTTGTCACCGTCGCCCCAAATTAGAGCGATCCAATCGCCGACCCCCTCGTTGTTGTCGATACGCAAATGACAATTTATTATCACAAATACGTCATTATGGGCTCAATTATCGCTGGTAGCATGTACATTGCGTGTTGGAGAACGCTCGCTCGCCATTCACACTGTTTACGTGTATCATCCAATCACTACCTATTAGCTCTCACATGTACGAATTATAAATAATTGAATTTATCTTTTAGTTCGAAATCAAGAGACTTGAGACATGAGGTTCAAGTCCATTCTAAAGAGGTTTCATCATTTTTACAAACAATTTCAGGACGCAGTCGGATTATCTTTACACACAAATGGTTTGATGTTTTTTTCATTTTTATTACTCCAAACCGACTACATAATTTATATTGATAACAGGGGCTTTATTTTAGTTATTATAATTGTGTAGACTCAAAGAGACTCCACTCACTGAGCCAAGTTGGAGTTGTACCACAGTTGTACAGATTAACTCAACAAAACTACTCTTGCCAGTCGTAGTCTCGTAGTAACGGAGCAGCAATGGAGAGGGCGCTATGGCGTGGCGCGGGGAAGGGTGCTAATGCTTGTATAATAGCCCGGCAACGACACGACACGACACGCGACAATTTGCCCAGATTTATTTTGTCACCCGTCACTTTCCATGGAATTACACCCGATTACATTTTTGAGCAGCTTTTAATAATGTTTGGAATCGATTCCATTTATCTACTATTATATACTCATATTTAGAAATAACATTTGGTATGTATATCATTTCTTTACGTGCTAAATGACAGTAATGAATGTAAGTGAAATATGACCCATTTCACTTCGTATCCATTCTTTGGAGCTGCAGACGGTTACGTTATGGTCAAATTCTAATCAATTTTTGTCACATGGGGGATCGCATGGTCAAAAAGTGGTCAAGACCCCTATGATCCCCCCCTGTATACGCCTATGCGTCCTATCTATATTCATAGTCTTACTTGTCACGTTTATTATCTGTTTGCGCTCGAAGTACAAGAGATCGTAGAGGGTCCAGCTTGACTCCCACGCCACCGCGTGGCTCGCACTCTGCCGCTTTCTCTAACTTCATACGCGAACTGTAGTAAAGAAGAGATCTCAATAGAAACACCCACAGTCCCACACGTCCCCGCACTTTGGTCTCGATTGTGCCTTTTAATTATCTCAGAACTACGTTTATTCATAACATAATTTCTACACTAGTATCTCTAGGTTCTTACACACACGTGAAGAAAATTAAATTTTCTTTTTTTCTTTTTTTCTTTTTTTGTTAACACCGTAATTTGGTCTGTGATACATTTTTAGGGTTTTGTACCTCAATAGGAAAGAACGGAACCCTTATAGGAAAACTCGTGCGTCTGTCTGTCCGTCCGTCTGTCACAGCCTCTGCTCCGAAACTACTAGAATTAAGTTGAAATTGTGCACACATTATGTAAGTCTATCAGCCGAAGACGGACATGTATCGTCAACAAATAAATTTTGAAGGCCACTTTTGAGGGGTAAGTAAATGAGAAAATTGAAAAAACAAAGTTTTGAAAACTATATCGTGTCATATATAAAATAAAAAGGGCTTATTGTAAAGAATCTTAAACATATTTTTTTTTATAATTTTAGGATAAACAGTGTAAAAGTTGTTCAAGAAAATAGGCAAAAAAAAACCCGCCAAGTGCAAGTCGGACTCGCGCACGAAGGGTTCCGTACCATTACGGAAAAAAACACCAAAAAAAATTCACGTTTGTTGTATGGGAGCCCCATTTCAATATTTATATTATTCTGTTTTTAGTGTTTGTTGTTATAGCGGCAACAGAAATACATCATCTGTGAAAATTTCAACTGTCTAGCTATCATGGTTTATGAGATACAGCCTGGTGACAGACAGACAGACAGACAGACGGACAGAAGGACAGGACCCTTTATCTCCGAAACTACTGGGTCTAAAATTTTGAAAAAAATCCACGAAATAGTTCCTTACCTAAAGATGTCAGGTAAACCTATTAGAAATATACAGTCAAGCGTAAGTCGGACTTAAGAACAAAAATTCGGTTAGGCTGTTTTAGGGACACAGCCGCAATGGTTTACGTGAAACGTGGCGTTGTTATTTCATAAATCGTTCATCAAATCACGCACCGTTTACACCGAAGCACAACAATTTGATTGATCGGGGTAGATAAGTGCTATATTTGCCGGCGCGGCGGGGAAAGCGACCCCTTCACGCGACGGTAACGAAGTGCGCTGACAGGTGGCGCTGCCACCTGCGTGCCTCGATAAGTAAGCGGTTACCTAGTTTACCTACCCGTTAGCCCGTTACACCATGAATGAGCTCACTATGAGTCAATGTTCTTTCCTATCAGGCTGGGAATATGCAGCTTTCAGGCCAGCTGCGAACATTACAATGTTTTCCTTGAAACTAGGTTTTATTTGACATGTCATTGGATGTTTCTATAAAATTGGGAATTTCGGTTACTGGCCTATAGTATAATCGTTGAGATAAGTTAACTTGGGGATATCGCAGTGGCGATAGGTACTCCCCAAACCCTTTTCGTCTTTTTCTTCTTTATGTGTCATCTCCGTCCTAGAGGTCGGCGTCCTCATATCCGTATGTCAGTCTATCTACCGTCAAGCGAGTTAGTTTTTTCTGCTATTCCTCCAATCAGTATTTAGCGAGGTTTAGACTAGCAAGAACTTGCATGCAATTTTCGTTACATTGAGGTATCTGATCAAACTTTTGAATACAGTTTACTTTAGTACTCGGCAATGTAACTTAAATTGCATGCAAGTTCTTGCTAGTCTAAACCTCGCTTTTTAATTTAATCCAACTATAGCTGGACAGCCAGAACGGTGACAACCAGAAAGAATTGGCCTATAATTTGATGAAAAAAGCAGAAAAATACTTTTGATGACAAAGCGATGTTTCGGAAATGCTTCGCCGATTAGTTTTGCAATTCTTGAGGCATGACCCTGGCCTCAATATCTCATTTGCAATCTGTGTGTGCAAGTAGGAAGGTAATGATGTGTGTGTTTGTTACAGTGGTGAGCGAGTGGAACGGTGCGGGCGCTGGCGGCGAGTGGTGGGCGCTGGGACTGGGCGCGCTCGGCGTGGCCCCACCTTTATGGCCCGCTGAACCTACTGCCTTCCGAGCCTTACTACACAGGTACAGTGTTTCCTTTTTTCTGTTTGTTTGTTTCTTCTCTTCTGCTGTTTTGCTTGCTCCCAGGCTCCGAGGGGTTGAATTTTTACCATTTTATTTTTCTTCATACTCGGCTATATTTCTCTAACTTCTGCAGCCTACTGGCTTCCTTCTGCTTATCCTTGTACGGTTTGCTGTTGAGGTCGAGTTCTTCCTTGGGGTCTTGGACATACGTAAATATGATAGCTAGGAGCGCTGGCTCAGCGCGCTGGGCGTTTCAAAATGGCAGATATATCACGAGTTCTACAGCAGAGCCACTTTTACACCAATTTAGGATCTGATAGCCAACCTTCGAAACCTGGGATTAATTACATCATGTTGGTGATGAATCAGTTTAGTAACAGCCTCATTGCCCACAGGTACGTGCTATCGCTCCCGCCGGCGCTGGGTCCGCTGGCGCCGCCGCCGCGCTCCCCGTCGCCCGGCGCCCGCGCCCCCGCCCCCGCCCCCGCCCCCGCGCCCGCCCTCGCGCCCGCCGACCTGCGCCTGCGCCTCGAGCTGCCCGAGCGTGCGCTCGCGCTGCACGCCGGCAGCAAGATGCACACGTAGCACGACTGAGTGACACCTATACTAACAATTTAAGGCTCCTTTTACGTAGAGGTAGAGATGACCTTTATTTTCATGACTTCGGTGACGATAAGCTTGCTATTACCCGGGCTCATCATACTGGCGCCCAACGTGGGGCCTGGTCGGAATAATAGTCCTATTTTAATTGTCAACAAGGGGGGGGGGGCACAATAATAGTCTTAGTGTCAGTTGCATCAAACCGGCTGTCACTGTTAAAATGTTCGCTGAATTTAATTGTATGGGAAGTTTTATAGTTGGCTGCTGAGTGACGTTGATCAGTCCGTTAATTGTGGTGAATGCAACTGGCCCTTAGTTTCCTCGCCATTATGGCGCACAACGTGGGGCCTATTTATATTATTAGTTCTACTCGGACTGTTAGTTCAGCAGCCAACCGTTAACATACCGTTAACTAAGCAAGTGGCTGCATACATGATTTCATATCAGCACTGATCGTCAGGATAAGACTAAATACGACCCGGGAGAGCTGAGAGCGAACACCAAAATGAAATATGTAATACTATTTGAACTTAAGTTTATTTACTCCGTAGCCATTCTGAAAACTAAATCCAGATCATCTGGAACCTAATTATTGATTTCTCCGTCTATGAATCTTTGGAATTAAGTCCAACATTTATATGTTTACTAGCTCTGGTTTACTATTAACAAACAGAATCGTACTTAATTGACCATATTTAGATCATCTCTCATTGTAATAAGGTTTAAATGGTCAATTAACTGTTTCAGCGACGGTAGGAAGGTTGTTTTTTTTTTTTTTTCAAACTGTTCTAGTTTTAAATAATTGTTGATCCAAGTAGTTGACCAAGTAGAATATTTGGTTTTGAATATGCAATATATGATGGTCATGTAAATTAAAGACAGGGAGGAATCAATGGAAGGATTTCACAAATGTTAACGAAAAATCACGAAATTGACTGGACTATACTTATAAGTGATGTTACATATTTATAATAATAATTTTAAACCTATAGTTTAAGTACCTATATCTTAAGGTCTTTGATCTCGTCGCACCCGCGGTGCTCTAGTCGTGTGTGAAAGAGACGTCGATAGCACTCCTTCCCTGTTGCACCGGGTGTAAATGTATTATTGTACAGTCGGGGATAGAATGGTCAAAACTACGAGATACTATTACTAGTACCGGCAGCATAGTCGGCGTCTTAAGTACAGTCAGCAACAGAATTACCTAAGCGGATGAGGGTTAATTTAATTTAATTTATTTATTTGCCAAAAATTGTATGGCGGACAAAATAATCTTCCCGCGTAGGTAAGACTCCTACTCTCTCATTAATAAATAGTACCTAAAGTTGTGGTGAGATAATTTTGCTTAACAATTTCTCCTGCTGACTGGTGCTCATGTTATGAGTGATGTAGGTAAATCCTTGAGAGTGTTCACATAGTTTTGGCCATTTGGCGTGTATATATTAAGGACCTCAGCTGTGCAGTAGCCATAGATGTGTGTGACAAGCCGCGTGCCTTACATGTGTTATTTCACTCGGTTCTAAATAAAGATACTTCGTTAAGTAATTACTTAGAAGAAAGCATAGCCTTTAAGTATAGATCCCATGGCTTAGGGCACAATAGAACCATTTGTTTATTTCGATTGTACCCATGGTAAATAATTGACTATTAGCTATCAAAATATAAGGGATCGCAATTTTTCTCACGCGACGTTTTCTTTTATTATAACAGTCACAGTAAACAGTTACTATCGAGAAATCTTATTTTAATAAAATAAATTCTATTGAAGATAGCTGCAATAAATAGACTTAAAAAATGTAATGTTAAAGCCCAAACTTTTTGTCCCAAAATCATAGTACACTCAATGAGAACGGTGCACATCGTATTTATAAATTTCAATAATGTCAACCGTTATTATTGCTATTGTGTTCCAAAAGCATTCCGCAGAGTTAAGAACATTCCATGAGATCTCATCCTAGATGTAGCTGTAATGTAAATGTGAATAGCATAAGTGAAAAGTTAAAAACCCCGTGCATGTGTAGCCGTACGTGTAGCACGCGCGTACGACTCAATTGCGAAACGATACTATTAGCGTCGGTCACCATTCGAAAAAGGCATTTGGGACAATCAGCATATACTTTTCAACTCAAACTGTACACATATAAGGAGCTAACAAATTAGTTACCAATATTTTAAGAAATGGTACTTTAAAATTAGACCTTTTACCTACGTAGCAAATTTGGTATCCAATGTTTGTTAAAAAAACATCATAAAACCTATAACGTTATATAAGTACAAAGTATCAGCTGTAAAAATATTGGTAACTAATTTGTTAGCACCTGATAATATATCACTATTTGGATAAGTACCTATTCGAGGGTGGCAGATACCTTTGTCTCGTTGTTTTATCCGCTACTTTTTATGCTGACTAGACAGGAAAACGGTAGAGTCGATTTGCAATTCGGTTACAAGCACTGAACAAATATTATTAATAAAAACTGTTTGTGTTTAGGCTATGTATTATATTGGATTTGTTTGGTTAAGCAGAGATATAAGTGTAAATAGTAGCTGTGTACATAGTGTAAAGGTAGCGATAGCGTAGCGAGTTGCAATATGTCGGTTTGTGTAGTGCTCGGTACAATATATCACGTGAGAACTGCAGATAGACTTTTATTTGTTTACTTAAAACTTTACTTATGTCCCTATTTGCCTTTATGCCCTATTTCTCCTAGATCACCTAGAAGCGGCAGAAAGCACAGGGAGGACAATGTACAGTCTTGAGCTTCGCGGCTATTTTGCCACTTACCTATTAGACGGAGAGCTGGTGGAAATTTGGAGTAGGTCCTTGAGGCAAGCTGAAAATTTGCCTGATGCTTCTCCTATCTTACCCTACCTCAGCACTACAAGTCTGGCTGCAGGGTAGCGGGTCTAAACCAACCTATAAATTTTTAAAGAATTTTTTTTTTGGTGCCCAAAAAAGGTTCTTGAGGCAATCTGTAATTTCTACAAGTGAAAATTGAATATCTAAATAGTCATAAAAAAATTATGCCAGACGATTTGGCCGGGTCTTTAACCTTGCCAGACGCGTGCAAAATATTTTTTCAAAAAATTCAAAAAAGGTTCTTGAGGCAATCTGTAATTTTTACAGGTTAAAGTTAAGTATCTAAATAGTCATAAAAAAAATAAGCCAGACGTTTTGGTCGGGGCCTTCTACCTGCCAGACGATCTAGAAAGTTACGTATGGCACTTACTCGCACGCAAAATTAAGTTTGTTATCCTGTATAAATGTATGCTAATACAAAGTTAATTTTGTAGTGCAGAAAATTAAAGATAGAAAAGTACAAATTTGGATGTACGATGTGATTGTGAGTATATATTTATGATAATTATGGGTATGAATAGGGTGTGGGCATAGTACATATGAAATTAGCGACAATATGTCCAGCTGTATCTCTATTGTAGATACATGGGTAGTTCATTAGTTATGACGAAGGCCTAGGCCGGGAAATATTTTTATTTTATTTTAATGTAAACATGGCGTGCATGGCTGTGTTCATGATTTTTTTTTCATCTTTCATATATCATATAATATAATTAAATAATAAATAATTTATTAAATAATTAATTAATTATTTTAGGGGTTTAATATAATTTTAGTCTAATTTAATTTTAATTTTAATCTTAACTGTAATATAATAATTTTATGTAATGTTATAATGTAATGTATTATGATCCTAAGTTGATTGAAATAAATGAATAAATGAAATAAAATTAATTACATCACACGTTTAGGGGGGGAGGGGGTCAAGAAAATGTGACATGTTGTGAGGGAGTCACAAACTTTGTGACGTCACTATAAGTTATTTAAATTATTTTATTCGCTGTACAGTTAAATAACAAGTTTTTGGAACGATAATCGTTTTTAATCGTTTAATTTTCTTGACATGCAATGAAATATCGTCCTCATGTGCGTCAAAACAGCCTTCAAAGTATCACGTTTCGGGCGGAGCAACTCGAGAGAACTGTAAAGCGAGGTTTAGACTAGCAAGAACTTGCATGCAATTTACGTTACATTACCGACTACTAAGGTAAACTGCATTCAAAATGTTTATCAGATACCGCAATGTAATGAAAATTGCATGCAAGTTATTGCTAGTCTAAACCTCGCTTAAAGGAATTTCATACGAAATTGAGTATTTTATTTTATTTTAATGTAAACATGGCATCTGTGTTCATGCGAACGGGCTAAACAGCTGAAATTTGTTTTAGTCGGAGCGCAAAAATAATCAAATTTTCTTTCCCGCGTAAGCAACCCTTAATTTATATTTAAAATAAACGCAAAAAAAAAACAAAATCTTTATAGGGCTGTATCTGCTAAAGCATGCGTCGTAGCGCAAAAATAATAAAATTTTCGTTCCCCTCTAGGTAACCCTTAATTTATATTTAAAAAAAAACAAAAAAAAAATCTTCATAGGGCTGTATCTTCTAAACCATGCGTCGCCAAAAATAATAAAATTTTCGTTCCCCTCTAGATATGATCCTTAATTTATATTTGAAAAAAAAAAAAACAAAAGAAATATCTTTATAGGGCTGTATCTCCTAAGCCGTGCGTCGTAGCGTAAAATACATCAAATTTTCGTTCCCCTTTAAAAAACCCCAAAGAAATATAATAAAGAACACAATGAAAATCAAAAAAGAAAAAAAAAAGACAAATAAATTTATAGGGCTGTATCTCCTAAACCATGCGTCGTAGCGAAAAATAATAAAATTTTCGTTTCCCTCTAGGTAACCCTTAATTTATATTAAAAAAAAAAACAAAAAAAAATCTTCATAGGGCTGTATCTCCTAAACCATGCGTCGCCAAAAATAATAAAATTTTCGTTCCCCTCTAGATATGATCCTTAATTTATATTTGAAAAAAAAAAAACAAAAGAAATATCTTTATAGGGCTGTATCTCCTAAGCCGTGCGTCGTAGCGTAAAATAAATAAAATTTTCGTTCCCCTTTAAAAAACCCATGTGATAAATAAAAAACACAATAATAATAAAAAACAACAAAAAAACGTTATAGGGCTGTATCTGCTAAACCGTGCGTCGTAGCGCAAAAATAATCAAAATTTTCCTCCCCTTTAGGAAAGCTTTAGGAGTTAATATAAAAAATTACCAAAAAGAAAAAAAAAACAACTTTATAGGGCTGTATCTCCAAAACCGTGCATCGTAGCACAAAAACAATCAAATTTTCGTTCCCTTTCAAGGAACCCATAAGTGATATAAAAAACACAATGATAAAAAAAAAAAAAAAAAACGTTATAGGGCTGTAACTGCTAAACCGTGCGTCGTAGCGCAAAAATTATGAAATTTAAAAACAACGAAAAATAAATATATATATATGGCTCTAGCTTCTAAACCGTGCGTAGTAGCGCAAAAATAATAAAATTCTCGCCCCCTTTTACCCCACACACTGAATAACCTATGAGTACATGAAACAATCACCATCATCATCATATTTGTATTATTATTTGTATTATTCAAGCATTAATAATAAAATAACAAATTTACACATTATAATAATTACAACACATTACTATTCTGTATTTAAATTGTACATGTATTTATTAAAATTACAATACATTCTTATAAATTCGGTCATATTACATTTACTATATCCCTACTAATACTCAGTGTACATAATTATCATAAATATACAAATATTCATAATCACAATCACATCGTACATCCTAATTTGTACCTTTTACCTTTAATTTACTGCACTACAAAAATAACTTTGTATTAGCATACATTTATACAGGATAACAAACTTAATTTTGCGTGCGAGTAAGTGCCATACGTAACTTTCTAGATCGTCTGGCAGGTAGAAGGCCCCGACCAAATCGTCTGGCTTATTTTTTTTATGACTATTTAGATACTTAACTTTAACCTGTAAAAATTACAGATTGCCTCAAGAACCTTTTTTGAATTAAAAAAAAAAATATTTTGCACGCGTTTGGCAAGGTTAAAGACCCGGCCAAATCGTCTGGCATAATTTTTTTATGACTATTTAGATATTCAATTTTCACTTGTAGAAATTACAGATTGCCTCAAGAACCTTTTTTGGGCACCAAAAAAAAAAATTCTTTAAAAATTTATAGGTTGGTTTAGACCCGCTACCCTGCAGCCAGACTTGTAGTGCTGAGGTAGGGTAAGATAGGAGAAGCATCAAGTAAATTTTCAGCTTGCCTCAAGGACCTACTCCAAATTTCCACCAGCTCTCGGACCATATATACCTATATATAAACTCACAGGATCATTTAGTGAACTGAAATTGGTTGGCCTCATATTTTTCATTAAAAAGCAACCGAGTAGGTATACCTATATAATTATATGAGCCGGCTGTCAGTTTTTTCCGTCGGCTCCAAATATGAAATCAATCGGCACTCCCCAACAAAGAGCTGGAGTGTTTGAAGAAGGATTAATTTCGGAATTCGGGGCTGAGCTTAACTTGCCCGTAATTTAATAACGTCTGGAACTGTTTGGCCAAGTATTTTGCAATTAAGTTGTGAAACGAGCCAAGTTTAACGTGATGCTATGCTACTTATGTAGCACCAAGCTTTCATTTATTATATTAAGTTTACAGTAGCATTGTATGGTATGGAATAAACCGTATTTAGGTACCTACTTCTTTTGAAACCACTCAACTATTGTACACTGTCTTCTCATATAACTCAATGCACCATATAGTAAGTAATAGGGGCTTAATTAGGCAACATAGATAGATAGTACCAGTTCGTAAGAAGGAATACCTACCCAGAAAAGCAACATTTAAATTATAGTAAATTATTAGGTACCTACTTTTTTCTTGGAATGTTGGAAACGTAGGCTCGTTGGAGTTGTGTGCAGACTTTGACTACTTTGATTTGATTCTAATCGGAAATGTTAATCACATCGCTCTGCTTACCAAGTATTAATTATGGAGTCTAAGCTCGTTGGCTGACTAATGAGCGGCTGTAAGTCAGACTACACAAAAGCCGGTCAACGCAAGATTCTTCATAGCCACTTCTGCCGCTGACTGTACTCGGTAATGTTAATCACATCGCTCTTCTTTTCTATCGGGCCTAAGCTCGTTGGCTGACTAATGCGGCTTAGCAGCCGTAAGTCTGCCGGAACAAAAGCCGGTCAACTCGTTGGGGATTGCCGAGGACTTCGTAAACTTACTTAAGTCGAATTGTTAACCATTGATGAATTATCCTCGTTTAGATTTTAAAGACATACCTACCTAAATACGATTCCAGCCTATCTCAATCATACACAGATATAGTGTAATCATTTGTTTAATCTGTTCTCGAATCTTAATACCTACGTAACTATTACGTATTCGTATGTTCGAGCATGCAAAAGCTTGCTTTAGTTGGCATAAACATCCTAAAGCATCTTAATAAGTATCTACATTAATTAATGGACGCTCTGTTTACTGATTTTTTTTTGGTGTCATGTTGCGCTAGCCAGATTCTGCATGCACACTGCAAGGATTCTGATCTTGCTTATGTCGTTGGATTGCTGACATCTTGTCACCTTGCGTCTTCAATGTTGCTCGATCATATAGGTATTATAGGTATAATACTCATAATAGTATTGTAAATGTTAAAACTGTCTAACAAAACCGATGTTCGACGGCGAAAGGCTACGAACGGAGCGTTCTCTTCTCAGTAGACTGTGCCTCAATGACTGGTGCACTCGTAAGCCGATCGTGCCCGAAAAATAGGGGTTGGCCGGTTAAAGTATTTAAACCGGCATAGATTTTACCTGTCAATCCTTCGAATAGTGGTAATTTTTATGGAAGTCACATCTCATAGAATAAACCTAGAGACAGGTAAAACTTATGCTAGCCCCGTCTATAAAAAACCTCTGACAGTATAGCCATCACTATTGAGCAAAGATAGATATAACTCCGTAATAGATGGATACAGTCTAAGGAAAAAACGTGCCTCGAAAATCACGAAAATTTGATTTTCGATCAGAGGGCGCTACTAGCTTTGGCCTACTGTCGTATAGATGGCGTTGACGGCTTCGTTTGTTATTTAACAATTTTAACGCATATCAGTGAAAGAACATGGGTCAAAATCATATAAAAATAATTAATGCAAATAAAAAAATAATTTATCCATATTTAAATACATTTTACGTATTTTTATAAATCTTCATTTTTAGTTTTAAAGTATGTCGATAGATGGCAGTGAATTTACTGGGGTTACAAAATTTACTATGACAGTACCGCTCTATCTTATTATATCCTCTTTGCTATCCTCTTTGTTGTTGCCTTGACTTCATGGTGTCATGGTGTGTATCATGGTGTCGTGTCATACGGCTTAGGGCCGCGACCAATTAACGGCGGGGGCGTGGCGGCCCCGCCTCGTGTCTTGCCTTGCTTCCATTTGATAGGATTCGTGATCAACACCTTCAGATTCAATTAGTTATATTTTTAGTCACTAACCTAATCATAATCCACATCCATGACACGAGTCTGACAGCGAAATTTCCTTTCACAAAGTTTTCCACGTATTGAACTATCTCACCATACAGTTGCACATGGTCCGCCCGCAATGAAATCAACCACTGATAAATGAAAAAGCGCCACAACAAATGCAAAACTTCATTTATAATATTCTCAAACCGAATTGAATAGATAAAAGCATGTTTTCTGATCAGCGGGGATGAGATCAGCCAGTGTCAGCCGCAGCGCAGGGCTCATTAGCGAGCAATTACCGCGGCCCGGCAGGAAACAATGCGCACGCACAATGCCTGTCGCGCGCACTGCACTTTCTTTATAATCTTTATTCATTGCCGGGATCGGGTGGCGTTGCAGACGCTTGTATACTACAATGTATAGGGTAGGTCCAGGTCCAGTGTAAAATTACCTCGACGTTCGTAACCAGGATTCATTTAACAATTTGTTATTATTTTGAACGGAATTGGTTTTATACGAATTTGAAGATCGCTTACGCACCAATCAGGTTCATGCGAAATGAAGTGAAAGTCGAGCGTGAGACGCGCGCCTATCACCAAGGTCGTGTCAAAACCCGTTCAAAACCGTGACAAATAGTTAAATTTGAATCGGGCTCCAGGTGCCGATGGTTTCGTCCCGAGCGACTTGGTAAGGAATTGGAATGACTAATAAAGAGTAGTTTTAGTTTACATCTATCACCGTTATTGCGTTTTTTTTACTATATTATAGACGACCTGTCTGGCCTAGTGGGTTAGTGACCCTGCGCCTGCCTATGAAGCCGATGGTTCCGGGTTCAAATCCTGGTAAGGGCATTTATTTGTGTGATGAGCACGAATATTTGTTCCTGAGTCATGGGCGTTTTCTGTGTATTAAAGTATTTATAAATATTTATATATTACCTATATACAGGTTGATTCAGAAGACGTGAGCAGAATAACAGTGCGCATTTCGTAAATTAGGTACAAGCAACTGTTTCGTATCAGTATTAGTGCGATTAACGTTAATTTATTAGTCGCGTTGAAAAAAGTTATTAATTTATTTACGACATGCATGGTCGCCCTACAATAAAATTAGAATAAGTACTAAACTACCGAAATTCTGTGTCAAATTGAGTGTCATCGCTTCATCACTGTCATCAGAGGCTGGTTACTTTTGAAAACTCGTATCTCACTTCTCACTCAAGTTTGACAGTTTATTTGTGTCGTTCTTAAGTAAAAGGTACCACATTGTCGCTTACCATAAGGGTGAAATATGCTTGAATCTCTATACGAATAACCTGTTAAAGCATCCTTGTGGTTAGCGACAATGTGGTACCTTTTACTTGAGATAGACACATTTTCTTCATAATCAAAATGCTGTCATTACAGTTAAAGAGGTTATATGTTTATTAATTAGGTGTTGTAGGGTAACCATGCTTGTAGAGAACTAAATATGTCCTTATCAAAAAGTAAAAAATCAGAAAAAGTGTGGTATATGTTTCAACTAAATACGACGGTGGTCGATCAATCAACAGTTACTGAGTATGCAGGATTGGTCCTGCTCACGTCTCATAAATCATCCTGTATAGGCATATCGTTGTCTAATGACCCACAACACAAGCCTTATTGAGCTTACTGTGGGACTTAATTTGTGTAATAATGTCCTATAATATTTATTTATTTATTCACGTGAAATAAAACTATGAAAACGGATTATATCGCGTATATTGAATTTATAATACATCCCCACGTTTCGAACCCTTTGCAGCGTTCGTGGTCAATGGGTGACTGAGGAAAAATTACAGTGCAAAAATACCCACATACTAAAATAATGAACAATCATAGACTATAAACTTTAAGGCTGGTTGTACATGCAAAATCGGTTCATAAGGCTAGTTATACACTACAATTATTTTCAAGTAAAGATATATATATATATATACGCGATAAAAAATAATCCGTTTTCATAGTTTTATTTCATGAGTAACTATCGCGGTAACCGAAGACAATATTATTTATTCACGTATTTTTAGTTACTAACCGCGATATGATTTGAAGAGAGATTTGCTAAGAATGTTCCCCTTTTATGTATTTCCCGGTTAAGTGTTTTTGGTGGTCAAGTTCTCTCGCTCTAGTTACCGCAAAAAATTTAACTAAGTACCGTATAAAGTACCTATAGTAACTGGAACTTCCCATCGTCGGTTGGTTAGTATTAATTACGTAACTGACTGCCCCCACCCCTCCACCAACCACCCCCGCACCCTCACCCCCGGGGGGCGCGATATTGCGTTTATCCAGCGATTTGCGCCCTCGGCCCCACCGTGATGGTTTAATCCGTGTCATTCCTTTATATTACAGCTAATAAAACTCGTAATAAAACATTTATTGAGTTCAGAGCGCGGCTCGAGGAGGTCTAACCTCGAGGGCAGGGGTGGGGGGGACAGAGGGGTGTGATGTTGTCAAACGATGTCACCTACGCTTTCTGTATATGATACTGGTTGTTTGAGTGGATAGACTCATTGGTTGGATGGTTACCTACTTTCTGTTAATTTTTAAAATTATGAACAAGTCGCATATTGAGATCTTAATCGCATATGAAACCTATGCGAAGTCACTATCACTATGCAAAGGTCGAATGATGACTTCTGCACTTCACTTGCATTTACTTGAATCTGTGACTTGAATGTGTTCAGATAAAAGAAAGTGGGAAAAAATTCGTCAGCTGTAAGTATGAGATTACCCAGATAAAATATAAATACATCTTTAATTTGATTTGTTGGTCTACTTACGCATTATTATTAATAAAATCAATCTGCTGAGCTAATGCTAATATAAACCAAAGAAACAGACCTATTTAAAGGAATTGCAAATATTCCCACAAATTTGAATATACCAACTTGCTAATAAAGTCCTTTCTTCAAGTGCATCATCGTGCGCACGCTTCCACTCAATTATACAATGACTTTATCAACTAATCAATATTATTCAGGACAATATCGACTTTAATTCGATTATTTAAGGGCTATATCCCCTTAGTAGAGTAGTGCTGTGGTTTCTCATGAAGGCATTCAAGTGTGAAGGCGAGCCAATAGCGTTGATTGAGTTTCGTGAAGTAATTTGCGTGAAGTGTGGGAATGTGCACGGGTTAAGTTGTTTGTGTCACTCGAGTGGTCATAAGTGAACGTGAATGGAGTCAAATTACTTCAGTAAGTAAGATTAATATGTTCGTTCATTAATGTGGTGAATACAGTGAGAAAGTGGGGAAAACACTTGAATAAATAAAAATATAGAAAAAAAAAATTGGTGGGTGAAATGTATACAATCTAATTATATTATTGTATAAAAGCCATAATAGGCATGTTGCTTTGACTTTTACCTAACTACCTGTCTAATTATTTAACATGTTTGGTCACTCTGGAAAGTATAGCTTTCAAATCTATTGTTAACCACAAACTGTGAGCATAGAGTAACTTATACTAGAGCGGTACTGTCATAGCATAGAGTAACTTATACTAGAGCGGTACTGTCATAGTAAATTTTGTAACCCCAGTAAATTCACTGCCATCTGTCGACACACTTTAAAACTAAAAATAAATATTTATAAAAATACGATAAAATGTATTTAAATATGGATAAATGATTTTTTTATTTGCATTAATTATTTTTATGATTTTGACCCATGTTCTTTCACTGATATGCGTTAAAATTGTTAAATAACAAACGAAACCGTCAACGCCCTCTATACGAGTGTAGGCCAAAACTAGTGGCGCCCTCTGATCGAGAGTCAAATTTTCGTGATTTTCGAGGCACGTTTTTTCCTTAGACTGTATCCATCTATTACGGAGTTATATCTATCTTTGGTCATAGTAAATTTTGTAACCCCAGTAAGTTCACTGCCATCTGTCGACACACTTTACAACTAAAAATGAAGATTTATAAAAATACGATAGAATGTATTTAAATATAGATAAATGTTTTTTTTTATTTGCATTAATTATTTTTATGATTTTGACCCATGTTCTTTCACTGATATGCGTTAAAATTGTTAAATAACAAACGAAACCGTCAACGCCATCTATACGACTGTAGGCCAAAACTAGTAGCGCCCTCTGAACGAGAATCAAATTTTCTTGATTTTCGAGGCACGTTTTTTCCTAAGACTGTATCCATGTATGCGGACACTCCGTCACAACAAAACGTGTTCACTGCGCAACCTATTCATAACTTAGCTGTTGCCTACGACTTCGTCCGCATGGATTTATTTTCCGAAACACACTTTCATATAGTAAATTACGTAGACGTAAGCATATATGTCAGTGTTGACACTGCGTCAGTGACTCATATTGGTACGGGTCACGTACGGGTACTGGGACTAAAAGCCGGGCATACCGTACCGGACCGTGATCTTCGTCCGAACTGTTTATCTCTGTCTTGCTTTTACTTATGGCTGCGTCCTTAACGAACGTATCGGGACCCCCTTCCACTCGATCGAACAGGCCTCGGACCGTAGTAAGGTCGCGGTCCGGTACGCCCGTCTGTTAATAATTTTAGAACGGCATAGTCAAGGGCAATGAAAAAATTGGTAAGAGTGTACCAATCCGCCTGGATATTGGGCAGTGGCGATAAGCAAAGTGGCCAATAAATTGATACAGTACATAATGGATAATGATCGACGGCCCGATAGCCGAGTAATGAGAGTGTTTTCGTGTACTGATAGCAAGACTGTCAAAATATAATCAACACTCGTTATCTAGAATTGGAACTATTAAAATAGTAGGTACTAATATAATTTGACACAAGTTTTAAAAGATTCATGTGATATAAGAATTGCAAAGCTTATTTTCTGCATTTGACGGCATCAACTCATCGTATTTTATTACTCCTTTGATATATGATAGCTTTCACTGGCGTTGTACAGTCGCCATCAGATATATCGGAGCGGCCGAGGTGCTCACAAATATCTGAACACGCCTCTATTGTCAAGGCGCTAGGTGCGTGTTCAGATAATTTTGAGCACCTCGGCCGCTCCGATATATCTGATGGCGACTGTACCAAAGAACCTACGAAGGCTATTTTTCACCTACCCAAAATCCCGGCTTTGTAGTTGTTTGTTGGGACAAGGGCCAGCAAAAAAACTAGATAGTTAATAAAATAACTAGTTACTCATAATCGTTTAGCTGATAGTGTTGTCTGCGAAGTGAAGCACCTGCTCGGCGCTGGGAGAGGGAGGGAGCCAGGGAGGGCAGCGAGGGCGGGAGGGGTAACAGACACCTGAAACAATACACACGTGTCAGTATTTGCTGTTCGATAACTAATCTTTATTATCGTCTAATAATGTAGGTATATGTAGGTACAGATTATCCCTGTTTATTGTCTTTAGGTATGCTAATTTAAAAAATGTTGGCTCGTTGGTATTTAATAGGTAACAACAGTAATGACAATTGACAGTCAGTAGAATTGAGCAAGGACGCACTATCATATAGTTGACTGCAATACCATCTTTACCATAAGGGCACACGGGGCCCTTGCCCGGGGCCCCATCCTCAGGGGGCCCCGAAGTACAGACAGTAACAGTATATTTGATTACCCATAATAAATAGATCATAGTAGAAAAATGTTAGTTTAATTTGCTTTCTTTACTTTCAAAAGGGCCCCAAACTTATGTGCCCAAGGGCCCCAGCATAGTTTAGACGGCCTTGAACTTGAGGGTTGCCTACACATAATTTTGTTAGGTAAAAAGTTTTGAACACTCCCCGCAAATACAGTAAATTCTCGAGAGCACTCACCGCATGCTATACATACCTACGAGTAAGAGGACGAGGCTACGAGGGTGAGTATAGCCAGTGAATACTTTTAGCTAAAAAAAAGCCTAGCTAAACGGCCGGGTGATGGATTTAAAATTATCTGTGCAAGCTCTTTTTCTCTTGACAAGAATGTTGTATCCAAATCATTTGTATCATCATCATCTTTAACACCCCTTCCAATTCTGAAAGGTGGGTAAAATGATTTCCTATTTATTATTACTATTGCTACTTACTTTGGCAGGATTCAGTATTAACATATAGTGCATTATTGATATCTCGCTCGTTAAGGATAAGAGGTAATACGTGCAGTAGTTAACCCAATAACGTGGTTAATGGTGATCGATGGTGTGATAAGGAGTGAAAGTGCCAACTGTGACGTCACGCCATAGCTGTTCGCAATTCATGAATATTTGAACTAGCCTTGTGATACTTATTTCGATTTTAACTTACAAAATAAATAAAAATAAATTGAATTCCAGATGTCAATTTTGTCTCATGTTCACTTTAATCACCCGTGCATCATGGTAATCAGTAATAATACATAATGTTATGTGATTATGTCATAATCTCTCAAGGGAATCAAAATTTATAGGGTACTTTCCGTTGACCTAAAACTATAAAATTTGCCAAGCAAAATCATCTTACACTACAAGTACAAGGAAAAATTCCAAAACTAAGAAAAAAAAGTGGAAATAAACCTCGGTGGGCGAGTTCGACTCGCACTTGCCTGGTTTTTATTATATACCCACATAAAGTATATATTCCCAAAACCTTCACCTTTTGCGGGATCTAAATCAAATTTACTTTAATCGCGAAAATTTCGGCTTTATCAGCGGTAGATCATTTTAAGTATTTACCCGTGAGACTCATCCCAAGAAGGTGTATCATAAGTATCATAACAAGCAATTAAGTTGAACATTCGAACAGGATAAGCCAATCAGCGTGTAGGCGCATCAATTACTGACCCACCTCCCTTTGGCTCTGCGCCGTGCTCGTGCTGGATGTTTTGATGCCACTAACGAGACAAATTGAATGCGCATAAAAAAGGGATTACCTTAACATGTTTTCTCACTGATTGGCCTGTGGATAAGCAATTAAAGGGATCGTTATTTTATTCGATAAGGATTAAGACTAATTGGGCAATCAAGTGTGGCAGCTAGATGCATTTCCCCGCTGGTGTTTGGTGTAGTTGCAATGGCGCGTTTTTTGGTGGCCTGGAGTATTTTGGTAATGGCAGGGATGGCGGCGGCGTCTATGGACTGTGAGTATGGAGTGCGTATCTTGGCTTTTTATGATTTTTAGGTTCAGTAGCGTAACATACGTATTTTTCCGAAATGTGCGCTTTTCGAATCGACATATTCAAAAATTACCTTTTTCCAAGAACGTTTCTGAAATATTTTCACACAAAAAAAGGAACATTTTGCCTCTGCACTGGATTCGCGAAAGTTTTAAGACAGTAAACTTTTTGGAATTCGAGTTTTTTACCCTGCTGAGACAAAGCCAAAAAAATAGGGTCATTAAGAAACTGCACATTCGTAGAATTCTTTACCTTTGAAGAGGTTTTATATTAATGAAATAAAACTATGAAAACGGATTATATCGCGTATATTGAATTAATATAAATTATATAATTATATTAATATAATTATAATATACGTCCCATCTCATAATTTTTGTATGTGGGTATTTTTGCTCATTGTAGTTTTTCCTGTCACCCGTTGATCACGAACGGTAAAGGGTTCGAAACGTCGTTCATCATCATCTTCCTCGCGTTGTCCCGGCATTTTGCCACGGCTCATGGGAGCTTGGGGTCCGCTTGGCAACTAATCCCAAGAATTGGCGTAGGCACTAGTTTTTTACGAAAGCGACTGCCATCTGATCTTCCAACCCAGAGGGGAAACTTGGCCTTGTTGGGATTAGTCCGGTTTCCTCACGATGTTTTCCTTCACCGAAAAGCGACTGGTAAATTTCAAATGATACTTCGTACATAAGTTCCGAAAAACTCATTGGTACGAGCTAGGGTTTGAACCTGCGACCTTCGGATTGCAAGTCGCACGCTCTTACCGCTAGGCCACCAGCGCTTCAGCGGTTCGAAACGTCGTTATGTATTATAAATTTAATATACTCGATATAATCCGTTTTCATAGTTTTATTTCATGAGTAACTATCGCGGTAACCGAAGACGATATTAGGTTTTATACTTATTAAAATTTCCTAGCTTTTCAAAGATGATTTCTTTAATTACTGGACTAGCTTGACTTTGTTTTTCAACGTTTTCATGTTTTATCAATTTGCAGCGGAGGGCAACGACCGCCTGGGCCGCATCCGTAACGCCCCCATGCCCGGCACGCTCAGCAGCGTAGGCGACGTAGAAAGTTCGCCCCCCATCTACCGCCCCGGCAGCCAGGCCTACGTGGTCTCCCAGTTCGTGAAGCCCAAGCCCCCCCACCAGTACTGGGAGGAGGAGACGTCCCTGACCATGGTGCCGGAGAACAAGAACTGCCTGCTGTGTGAGACTGTAGACACGGGCGCGTGTCGGTCCATGCCCTCGTGTGTGTACTGTGAGCCGACTGTCACTGCGCTGTGTGAGCGTTCCACGCCATGTCTCCGCTGCACAGGTGACATTGCCATTTTCTCTACTTGTGCAGACGGTGTTTTCTTATATGGTTGTACTATCCAAGCGGAATAAGTAGGTCATACATAACGACTTCATTATAATAAGAAACTAACATTTTGATGCGATGATGATGATTGCGAAAAAAATGCTTCTTACACGCTGCTTGAAGTGCTCAAGAACAGATACCTATAAATATGGCGTTTTCGTGATAGGACCTATAGTAAATTTCAGACAATAATTTTTTTTTCCTCGTATGTCTTAGCAAAATATATGTCAAGTAGGTTGGATGGAGCAAAGAAAAAGAAGAAGAAGAAGAGAGGTTTAGACAAACTACCAAATGCGCTTCAAAACTATAGATGACCTAGGTCCTAGAGGAAGGGTGGCTAGAGCAACTCCCCCATCGTGTGCCTTTTATCAGTAACTCACTAACTCAGCAAGGATTTTAAGACACTTAGGTACCTACTTATGTAAGTTTAGCCAACGGTCAGGACAAGACTATTGGATGAAGCTGCATATATAACGTAGGTACGACCGGTCACTGCAGAATCGGCCGTTTCTCGGCTGTATATAGTGCTATGATGCTGTGTCTGTTGTTACAGTGATCAAGAATCCGTTCTTCAAGTGCATCCCGGGCGAGAAGTACATGGATGAGTGCGACTCGTGCCGCTGCATCGACGGTCACTCGGGCTGGTGCACCAACCAGTTCTGTGAGTTCAGAGCGCTACACATCTACGCCGCTCGTCTTTCTGACGGCGAGTACTATTAACAACAATAAACTATTATTTGTCTACATTTCACAGAATTTCTTTTATACACGGTGTTTCCTGTAACAGGAGCAATAAATTAAACTGGAGGCTGTACGCCTAAAACTGACCAACATTTGTTCAGCAACTTTTCAAAATTATGAAATTTTTAGATTATACCTTTTTCATACTAATTAAATATTATTTTCAATGTACGCTGCCATCTGTGTGTTTGACGTTGCTTGTCACCCTTTAAACATAACAATTTTTTGCAATACATTGCGTCTTATAATAAACTTTAAAGTGTAATGAAAATACAAACACAAGTTATTTTTAAAAGTTGCTGAATAAATGTTGGTCAGTTTGAGGAGTACAGCCTACAGCTTAATTTAATGCTCCTGTTACAGGAAACACCCGGTATATGCCTCTAACGAATTCTTGAATATTTTGAAGTCAAGCCGAAAGTCTGATAAATGTATAGTAGTTGGGAACACAGAAAGCGAGCGAGCGGTGAAGCCGGTCTCTAACCGATTGTCCCAATCACTTGAATGACTCAACGTCCTCAGGGATTTGCTCGCATTAGCGAGCAAATCAATTTGAGCAATCAATTTTAGCAAATCATTAGCAAGACACACGATGAACAAAAGTCGATAGAGACAAATCATACACTCCAAATATAGACTATCCATGTTTTGATCCTGATGACCCTGTCATGAGGGAAGGACTAGCGAGAGAGAGAGAGAACGAGAGAGATTTTCGCTTATTCCATGTCGTTTAGTCAGGCTGTAAGAGGTTTGCCGTGCTTGTGCTGAATGTTATCTTCATCAAATTTTGGTCATTTTTGTCGGTAAACTTTTTGTCTTGAAGAACGGATTACATGGAATATGGCACTTTTCGCCGGAAAATCAGATCCGGCCAAGATTTGCAGTGGGTGACCGCTGATTTAGAGTTTTTACCGTCTGTCCCTCACCATTAGACTGTTCAAGAGAGACGTCAAAATCATAACCCCTAGTAAAAATACATCTGGGTAATAAATAAAGCCCCTCTGTATTCCATTATCACCAGTACGAGTAATTTGCACTATCTGCACCCCAGAAGCCAGACTTCATTATAAAAACATTACCGCATTGTGCGACTATCAGCCTACGATAATCTGCTACATCATAATAATCTACACTACTAAACAAACAACCTATTTGCGACTAAAGTTAGTACAAATCTAGACTTTATTGTATAGTGTTAGGGTTTAAAGTAGCTAGGTGTGTTGGTGCAGTAAATGCAGTTTGTGTCGAGGATGCGCGTGGACACAAAGCACGCGCCCGAGCGAGAGGATTATTAATATTATATTTATTTGAACTAACAAAACGTACAAGTTTTTTGTGGCTTCCCTTAATTATAGTTTAGTCAGCTTTCCCTCGGATTCAGTCGTGATTTTTTATACACTGAGTATTTTACTCAGTATATTATACACTAGCTTTTGCCCGCGACTTCGTCTGCGTGGACTTAGTAACCCCAGCTAGAGTAAGAATAGCGCCTGGAGAAAATCTTATAGCAATTATTCAATTTGAGCATATTATGCACACAAATTAGCAGACACTTCATTAATTATCACAATTCCACCCCGCTTTTTACTTTCTTAAGGGATGATTTTCGGGATAAAAACTATCCTATGTCCTTCTCAGGGACTCAACCTATCTCTATGCCAAATTTCATCTAAATCGATTCAGCGGTTTAAGCGTGAAGAGGGAACACACAGACAGACAGACAGACTTTCGCATTTATAATATTAGTATGGATATGGATAATCACTAACATTTTGTATGAAAAATGATATCAACATCAACAGACACCAAGCCTAGACAATTTTATCCACCTTTTTAATGTAGGTACAATTGCGTTGTCCAAAAGTTGTTCCAACCTTCCAACAGCTAGATATTTGGGAAACAGCAGAGAACTATTTACGAGTCATAACATATCTTGTTTGTAGTATAGAGTAACTTATACCAAAGATAGATATAACTCCGTAATAGATGGATACAGTCTAAGGAAAAAACGTGCCTCGAAAATCAAGAAAATTTGATTCTCGTTCAGAGGGCGCTACTAGTTTTGGCCTACAGTCCTATAGATGGCGTTGACGGTTTCGTTTGTTATTTAACAATTTTAACGCATATCAGTGAAAGAACATGGGTCAAAATCATAAAAATAATTAATGCAAATAAAAAAAATCATTTATCTATATTTAAATACATTATATCGTAAGTGTGTCGACAGATGGCAGTGAATTTACTGTGGTTACAAAATTTACTATGACAGTACCGCTCTAGTATAAGTTACTCTATGCTTATACGGAGTTATATCTATCTTTGTTTGTTATCTGTATGCAGAATACTTATGTCTATGTAGGTCTCTTATTTAATAGGATATTTCAAGTGTATTTTATTAAATGCCTACTATTCTATAACTACGTAGATTAAATTATTCAATGAGGCGTATAGTGCGACATAAAATAGTAGAAATTAAATAAAATGGAACTAAAAAAATCCATACTAAATTGTTGCCATGTTTAAGCATTTTACGTCAAAAATGTGACAGTTACGTATACGTAGGAAGTCACCCTCAATAATTTTCTACAATTCATTGTCGGACTATAGTTGTAGTAACAAATGCTTTACGTGGGAAGTATTACTATCCCTGTGGTCTATTTCATCTCTAATTCTAACACATTCAATACGAAATTGAAAGCAATTCAATATCAGTGATTACTTGTATCATTGTCACCGTCCAGCGATTTAGTTCAGCAGCACATTCGGAAAGTTAACATGGAGGTTAACGATCCGTATGATGTCAACTTACAATAACTGTCTGTAGTTTACGGAAGCCAAGCTTGACTTCACATTAACTTCCTTTTAATAAACCACACGCTTCGAGGAGTAACGACTTAAGGAGCTATAGAACACATAAACGCATACAACGTTGTTCAAAATGAAGTAAGTATGGTGTGATGCGAGCTTATGGCGCCGACAAAGATGCCGCTCTGATCGCGAAGAATCTACTGAACCTACTCACTCGTATGTCCGGCTTCGCAAAAGGCTCTAAAAATACGCATTTATAAGGTTTGCATTTGACTAACTCAAATTAACTCGTATTTTTTGCAATATTTTGACAATTACCTTGCTAATTGAATGGAATAGTTTGCAATCCTTGCCGCTTAAAGATGGTTATTTGGTATTAGGATTATCTCTCTGGGTGGCCACTAGGTTGAGTCGCTACCGGGTACTTGCGGATTACGTATTGTTTGAGTGTGGACTGCAGTGGTAATTACTTTTTAAGATGGTTACGATTAATAACTTGCCCTTAACTACAAAAAAAATGTCTTAAATCTACCCCTGTATAGTCCCTCTTACAATTGAGCAATCCTTTATTTTACCCCCTAATAATAACTTCGTCGAAATGCACGAATACAAAAATATGGTTACTTCTATTTAGATATACGAGTAAATCCAAAAGCTATTTAAAAAAGCAATTACAGAATATTTTCGAAGAGAAACTGCTAAAAGGGTCTTAAAGTTAAATAATAACCGTAAAAAAAGTTGTAAAAAATGTCCCAGTTCTTTTGTGCCGTATGTTATTTGATGCCAACGATAAATTGTTTCCGTTCCGCAATAGAAACACATTTGTTGACAAAAACATATCGATATGGTATCCATTACGCATAATGGCAGTGAATGGGTGCGGTTTGCATTTGCACATTGTCGCGAGTGAATGGAATGGTGAATGAGTGAGCGGAAGTGAGAAGTGTCATTCGATGCGAAGTGACGACTTTAGGGATTCAGGTAGGCAGTTTCAGTTACGGAATATGTAATCCCACCAAAAACATTTCATGTAAAATGTTGCCAAGACGAAACCATAAGGCTCGCACTGTCAAAAAGTTATCAGATCTTTTGTAGAGACAAGCTTCTAACTCTACATGCCCTAACTTCACAAACTCTACACCTTAGTCGAAATATGTGGCTTGGCCGTTTCGATATTGTCACATGGGCGTAAGGTGAAAAATGAATTCACTATAAATTGTTTTGTATGTAACAAAACGGCCAAGCCACATAATTATTTTAATTATATTAAATTAACATTTACAAGGTTAAATTTTCTCTATATTTATTTTATTTAATTTTTATTGCACAAAAGAAAAACCTTACAGTACAAAAGGCGGACTTAATGCCATAAGGCATTCTCTACCAGTCAACCTTAAGGCTAAGCAGAGAGATTGTGGGCGGTGCTACAAATACAACAACAAAAATAAAATAAAAATGACATATAATCACATATATACAAATAAAATACACATATATACTATATATAATATATATAAATAACGACGAGACCCATTATGAAACTAATAAAAATACACTAAGAGACTTTCATTCCGCTAGCACTAAGCTGTACGAATTTATTGATAAAAATTTCAATGGATTAACTTGTCACTTTTAGAATAAAGCCTACTCAATATTTCTCCACATGTGTCCAAGTAACCATCGATAACCCGCTCCACTCGAACTCTTACAAAGTGCATCCGTGTGTTCTGGCTATAATAGAGACGTGTCTTTGTGTGTGTGTGTGTGTGTGTGTGGTGGCGACGCGCAGTCTGGACCGCCCGCCGCGCCATTGTGAGCGCGCCTTTAGGCGGAACTACCATTGGACTTCTTTCTGCTGTGCTCTGGAGCGTCTTGCGAGATTCAGACGAGAATTGGGTGAGATTGGTAGCAGATTCGGAAAGCGTGCAGTTTCCAGTAGATCGTGTGTTAAAAACCTGGAGCCTGATTCAAATTTAATAGCTAATAGTTTTGATCTTATTTTGATACTACCTTGATGATGGCTCACGTGCGTGAAATGCGCGCCAATCACGAAGTAGAACGGCAAGGTCGTATCAAAACCAGTTTACACCCATAACAAATTACTTAGAATCGACCTCCTGGCTACTAATAAACGTTTCTCGGAACTTACACCTATCTATATTATGTGCGAAGTATAATGGTTTGAATCGTTATTGTTTATCACGAGATTTTCGCCGACGGAAAATAACTTGAGGTAACCTAAATACTAATGAAATACATCTGCGAATAAATTCAAAACTGTGTGTGTATAGGTATATTAGTTCCTAATTAAATTAAATGTTTAAAATTCTATGTGTGGAGGGAGTCAAATGCTATAGTCAAGAAATTTGATTTCTGTGAAGTGTATCAGGTTACGATCCTGGCCGCGTAGCCAACATGCCAATCGCTTACGCCTCGTAGCGATCGAAACGCAACTGTCACTGTCGCACAATATCGAAGAGTGATAGAGAGGAGTGTACAGGTTTTAAAAGGGTCGGCAACGCGCGTGTAATATCTCTGGTGTTGCAGGCGTCCATAGGCTACGGTAACTGCTTACCATCAGGCGGGCCGTATGCTTGATTGCCTCCAACGTGGTATAAAAAAAAAGAGAGACACAAAGCGTTTCGTTGTCGTAGCGATAGCGATTGTCACCTTGGCTAGGCCGGCTGTAGTGGTGTAGAGTGAGTTTTCAACCCTTGGTAACGCACCGGCGCGTACGCACTCGTTATGAAATATCAATATTCCGGCTTTGTCCAAATATAATAACACCTATTACAACATAATAACCGCCTTACTCCCTTCTGTCTGCGCGGGAACCGCTAATGAGACCGCCATTGTTGGTAATCTTGCTTTCGTGTTTGTTCAGACGTTTTTGAGTGCTTTAGAGTGCTTTTACGGCTTTGTTATTTATTAAACTATAGCTAATGTTTGGTAACATTACTATTTTGGCTAATTCATTGTTATTGTGGTACCTATTATAGGCGAGGTAACTACCTACATATAGGAAATTTGTGGAAGCCCCATTATCAACGGCAAATTCCTATAAGTATAGAACATTTAGACATAGTGGCGCAGCAGTCACACTTTGTTACTGTTTTAAGTCGCTGCCAGTCCACTCTAGGTATTTACATATTTTGTTTTATTTTTAGGGTTCCGTACCCAAAGGGTAAAAACGGGACCCTCTATTACTAAGACTCCGCTGTCCGTCTGTCCGTCTGTCTGTCTGTCACTAGGCTGTATCTCATGAACCGTGATAGCTAGACAGTTGAAATTTTCACAGATGATGTATTTCTGTTGCCGCTATAACAACAAATACTAAAAAGTACGGAACCCTCAGTGCGCGAGTCCGACTCGCACTTGGCCGGTTTTTTTTCTTAGTCAACAAGACATATTATAATAATTATTTATGTGCAAAACAGATATGTAATATATTAAAAGGGTAGATATTAAGAAGGGATAATAAAAATGTGGCTAAATATGTACAATCCCATTTACACAAGTAACCAATCTCGCAAGATGGCTGCTCAGCCTACAATTTGTAACAAAATCATTTAAAAAAACGGTTAAAAGCGCACCGTGCTTATTAAAACCCAACAATATCTCTTCATCAAGTTTGCTCTTTCAAGTGCCACAATGCCTGTCTATTTAATAGCTATTCCGTTGTACTTAGCATTTGTACTATTTGTAGGACATTATTAGGAGGTCATAATGGAGTATAAAGGCGTGTCCACACGCTCGATTGCACACAGATGCGTGGAATCGCACAAATGGCCCAGAAACCGCATTCGCACGACAAAAAAAGCGATTTTTGTCGCTGGCTGAGAAAAGCTACACCTCTGAAGACATATTTAGATTTCCGTCTTATTGTATTGGAATATGGTGCAAATTATGTTGGAGTGCTGTTGACACAAAAACGTGATCTTAATATTGAATTGAGTTCTAGTCGATTGAGTTGTTTGGCTATTGTCAATGGATACAGGATGGTAAGTGGGCGTTTTCTATAATAGATATTGAAAACCTGATTCTGACAGATCCTGGTAAAAACACCAGGCTCACAACTTAAGTAACCGTGTCTTATTTTGTAACGTAGTGTACTTGGGTGTTTTCTAAAATAAATATTGAAAACCTGATTCTTTCAAATCAGAATCACTAGTATATACAATCCTCATGATAATAAAATGTCCCAAAAACTTGTATCAAAATTTTACATTTCACTACGTCACACCTACAAGTGAAAAAAAAATTCACACTAAAACGTAGTGACGTAATGAGATGGACATTTTGGGACCTTTTTAAATGGCAGGATGGAGAATGCTGTCGATTCTGAGTAGAATGAGCCCGAGAATATCCAAATTTGAAAGAATCAGGTTTTCAATATTTATTTTAGAAAACGCCCAAGTCCACCACGGTGACCCGAATTTTAGTGTTCGCTGAAACTCAGGAAAACTAGCTCGATTTTAAGAATAAGTCACTCCTGTGGGCAGTAGTTAGCAGCTAGTAACACAATAGGGATACCCCTGTATGTGAATAATGGTTTAATCAGAAAATTATGTTTATAGCCCTTCAATTTGGGTATGCCCACAGTAGAGACTTGGAGCGCGTTTCAGATTTTAATTTCGTTATGAAACGGTTGTTGATATGATCTGTCAGCTGTCAACAGTGACATTTCTGGAGTAATAGAATTGATAGAACATGTCATATTCTATCCATAAGTTTCGTAACAAAATTTTTAAATCTAAATCATGCTCTTGAACCTAATTGCTGAGTATGACACTAACTGCAATTTATTTAAGAACTGCCCCTATTGCGATATGCGATGCGTCGTTGAAGTATTTGAGTCACGGCACGCTCACGCCTGTCTCTGGCCGTCACTCGCCGTCTAATTGCGAAGTATTTCGGAAGTTGGCAGCGACTCGCGGCTTACATTCATTTGATTAATTTGCTACCGATGACAATTCAATGTATCGTATCGTCGTCCACACTGGTTATTTGTAAGCCTTGTTGCTTCTTGTTGAAATGTCTAACGAAAAATTGTAACCCAATTTTGACAGCTAAACATGATAACGCTGTACGGCGCTATATGTTCCCGGCAAAGGAGCAAAGCTCATCCTCACTAAATACATGGCACACCAAGAATAAGCGGGCATCTCGTTCGTTTCTTCCGAATGTGGAATGAGTTGCCTCCTGAGGTATTTCCTTTGCGCTACAACATGGGATTCTTCAAGAAGCGGGTATTTAGGGTTCTTAAGGGTCGGCAACGCTTAAGTGGCTCCTGTGATGTTGCTTATGTCCATGGGCGACGATGACCGCTTCCCATCAGGCGGCTCGTCTGCTCGTTTGCTGACCATCATATAAAACAAAAGTGTTACGATTTGATCTTATTTTGATACGACCTTGACGCTGATTGGTGTTTGCGAAATGAAGTCGTGCGTGAGATGCACCAACCACCAAGACGATTGTCAAGGTCGTATCAAAACCAGTCCAAACCCATAACAAATTGTTAAAATCTCTTTCTTACTCTGTAGTGTTGTGTTCCCGATGGTGGATACAGTTCGAGAGCTACAAAACCCTTATAGACCGGCAACGCAGAACTTCTCTTGTGTTGCGGGTGTCCATGGGCTACGGTAATCGCTGCCATCAGGCGAATCGTCTGCTCGTTTGGCTCCTGTATCACAAAAAAACTCAGTAGGGTTCCGGAACAACGGTAGGAAGTTTTAAGTCATTAACTGTCAACAATGCCACTGTATTAATAAATAATACTACGACAAAACGTTACTTTTGGCAGCTTCTTCGATTGGTACAAACAAAACATGTGTCGCATGTAGTGTTGAAGTGTAAGCACATTAATTAGGCACCTACATTAGTTATTACTGGGGAATGAAAACAGATGCCAAATTAATCAGCATGTGAACAATCCCGCGCTCGTATGGTTTGTCTAATTTGGTAGTCATAATGACTACCCACCTGGGTAGACACCTAGACACGCAACTTATACCTAATTTGACACAACCAATTTTTTTAAGGTATTTGCGTTATTAATTTCAAGAAATATAGAAGTAAAAAAATAAGTACCTAAGTCATATTATTTTTAACAAAATTTCTAACGCTTCTTACTTTATAGGTGTGTCAAAAATGGAATACATGAAACTAGACATTGCGATGTACAGTGTACACCCAGCTGCAAAATTGAATGGCAACTTTATCAATGAATTCGTTTTAGTGTATCCGTGCAATTTTGCAGCTCCCTGTACATAATTAGGTATGTGGTAAGTGCGATGAACGCCATCCTACGACACTACTAACACCCACACATTTATCTTGCTATTAAATACTATAAACACGTAGTATCAATAATAACGATCACCACTACAATCACTAGACCAAATACTTAAAAAAAACTTATAATATGTAGTTTGTATATCACCGTTATCACCAAAATACCAAATCCTCAATACAGGGTGTTTCATTCTCAACGTTCAGAGCGCTGCTAAAATATGTAGGTCACACTGAACACATTTTATTAAAGAGTCATATCCAAAAACGGCTAATCAGATGATAATTTCATAGATAAATAAATTAGCTTCTTATTTTTTCATGTTAACGTTAAAAAAAACTCGTATTTGAGCTTAGTCCCTCAGGAAAAGTTATTTAAATATGACCGACTTATTCACTTCGCAAATGACGCCTAAACGTTGAGAAACACCGTGTAGTGTACGAGGTTCTTCCAGGCATCTGTTCCGCAGCAGACGGCGCTCGCGACTGCGCGCTGAAACAGCAGCTGAAGGCGGCGCGTGCGCATGGCCCGGTGCTGCGTGGGCTTAACTATCGTTTAGTTCTTGGCGTTAACCTTCGTTTAATCACTTTTTTACATGTTGTTCAGGTGCACAGGAAAAGAAAGTGAACTAACGTAAAAGTATTACAGGTTTAGAATGCAATAGGTATAAATTCCAAATTGCTGAATGAATTGCTATATCACAAAATCTTAATTATTAACTGTATTGAAAATATACATCAATACCGCTTTAAGTTTCATACTCGAAAATAGTATTCAATTAAGATTCCACCTACCAATAATATTTACCAGAAACGTACTGAGAGAGAAAATTGGGTTTATATAGTATTTATTATTAAAATTTATAAAAAGCTTAGAATAAATCACTAAACGCCATAGGTTTGCTGATTTTTGTTGCCATTCTTGGACTCGTAACGTAACTCGAATAATTAATATGCTCTAGTTCTTCATTTAAATGAGTTTTGGTGTGTACTTATAAAATACACTTATAACTAGATATGGATAACACATGCTGTTAAATAGCGTAATTAACCTGACCTTGTTATTTATTTCGGTGTTTAGCATTATGAAGTACATGCAGCTCGATGTTCAACATACTTTTAAACTCATTTATTAGATACTACGTGTTATAAAATGTATATAAAACTAACTACAATTATAATAACTAAAGCTAAAAATTAAAAATACCTATCAAAATTTTGTGCCCTTGGTAGGGTGCCCATCACGCAGGCATTCTATGGCCAATCAATCTTGATGTTCAATGTTCTGATTGGGGCTGCCTCAGATCACCTTGCTGAAAGGGATCACTAGGGCGGTTGCTAGGCTGCGATCATTAGTAGTTGTGCATGGTTATTGCCTTCTTTCCTGGCAATGTGATCGAAAAGATCAAGTGTTTTTACCTTACCATACATTAACATCTCTTTAATCCGTTTTCTTTCAACATCTTAAAAACCTTCTAAACCTCTTCTCGCTTCTTTCTCATAAGAACCTCTAGTAATACTAAGACTACCAGCAGAAAAGCACCAGCTAACCCCATCCATGGTTCCATGTAGATACTTATTGAACACTATTTACAAGGTATTATACCTACTGGGGAAGGTTTTCATATTCGTAGATAAACTTATAAGCGTCATAAAGTTATAAACTATATTATAACTAACTATATGTATTTTTTAGGGTTCCGTACCCAAAGGGTAAAAACGGGACCCTATTGCCAAGACTCCGCTGTCCGTCTGTCCGTCTGGCCGTCTGTCCGCCTGTCCTTCTGTCTGTCTGTCACCAGGCTGTGTCTCATGAACCGTGATAGCTAGACAGTTGAAATTTTCACAGATGATGTATTTCTGATGCCGCTATAACAACAAATACTAAAAATTACGGAACCCTCGGTGCGCGAGTCCGACTTGCGAGTGCGACTGCTTGGCCGGTTTTTTATTTATTTATCGAACCTGCTCTCAAAATTTAACGAGAATCAGTTGAGAATTGCGGCCTGTAGAGGAGAACATCCGGACATACGAAAGCATTTTTGCCCAAGCTGAATCGGAGACCTTCGCTAGCGCTCGGTCAATAAATATCTAAATAAATGTTTATTTTTTTTTTATTTTTTTTTTATTAATTCAAAAAATTTACACAGCATTACAGCGAACTAATACACTGAGAAATTTATAATAGAAAGTATTTATACAACTAGGTACATGATACAGTCTAGAAAGGACAACAGAACAAATGTAAGAAAAAAAACTAATACAAAAAAGATGATTCACGCTTATCCATCGCCTCACAGTACTTCATACATTCTTTACACAGATCCATCCAACTACTTGCAAATAAATCACATTCCGGTGCTGATGCGAGGAGCGCGTTGATATACTGTAGAGCGCGGACAAGTGGTGATTTGCCATGAGACATAGTGCGCGTTTTAGGCACAGCTAATAGGTGAGGACTTCGCGGTCGTAAATTAATTTGGGCCTTAGCTATAGATGGTACGAACAGGCGTACGAGCTGTGCAACCAGTTCAAGGCAGTCCGAGTTCCCCCGTAAGACATTACATACAGTAGTCAAGAGCCCGTAGTTACGCCTTACCTCTAAGGAATTAAACCCCAAAACGCCAAGCAGGAACTTTGATGGGTACAAATATGGGTAATACCCGTGAATCTTCTTATATAAGAACCGCAGAAAGGCTTTTTGGATTTTTTCCAGAAGCAGGACGTACTTGTCTTCATGCGGGCTCCAAACGACCGAGGCAGCTTCAAGTTTACTCCGTACTAACGCAGTGTACACTAATTTAATAGCCCTGACGTCATCAAAATCTCGCGCATTCCGAACTACAAACCCTAACCTCTGGTAGCAATTATTGGCTAACGCTTTCATGTGCTCATGAAAGTTGAGCTGCGTGTCGAGGATGACACCCAAGTCACGTATAGACTCGACACGAGTTATGGGATCAGGACCTAGCAGGTATTGGGCGAATAAGGGACTATTGGCACGGCTGAAAGTCATCACGGAGCACTTTGATTTGTTAAAAAGGAGCTTGTTGTCAATGCTCCACTGATGAAGGCGGTCAATATCCTCCTGCAAAGACACACAGTCGGACAATTGCTGCACTCCATAAATGAGCTTTAGATCGTCAGCATATAATAAACATCTGGCATACTTAGGGACTGCAGCTAAGTCAGTTATCATTATGCCAAATAGAAACGGACCTAAAATCGAACCCTGACTGACTCCGGAACGTGTGTGGTAGGCTTTCGATACGAAGCATCCATGCTGCACGTACTGCTGTCGATCCCGCAGATAACTGGCAAACAACCGGAGCAGCTTCGGCGAGAAGCCAACGCTACATAGCTTGCTCAACAGTATGTCGTTATCCACGCGATCGAAGGCCTTCTTAAAGTCGAAGTACAGCACGTCAACTTGTATTCCCTTATCTAAATGTTCAGAGACTGAGTCAACCAGAGTTAATAGGTTCGTTTCAACAGATCGCTTGGGCCTGAAGCCGTGCTGAGAATCGCATAGGTAAGGTTTTACTTGAGAAGCGACAAGTCTATTTATGATTGACTCAAACACTTTTGCAACTGAAGATAGAATGGCTATAGGGCGGTAATTCTCGACCTCTGACGTTTCACTCGATTTTGGGATGGGACGCACTCGTGTAATCTTCCATTGACTCGGGTACTCTCCAGAACCAAGAACCAAGTTGAAAATATGAAGTAGTGGCCCAGTTAGCCATTCCTTACACCCCTTGATAATAAATGCAGGTATGCCATCAGGGCCAGGGGAGCTCTGAGGTTTTAAATGAGCTATACCAATTATTAGATCCGCAAGGGATATCTCATTTACGTTTATGTAGTTTGAGTTACATGTTGAGTCATTACGGATAATGTTTTCATGGTCAAGGAGAGGTTCAGACGGAAGAAAAACACTTGAAAAAAAGTCTGAGAAGGCCTGGGCTGCTTCAACCCCTTCGTGCATCTTTCCCTTATAATTGACCTGCGATTCAAATCCTCCTTTAGATTTTAGACTGCTCACATGTTGCCAAAATGCCCTAGGTTCGGAAGTTATCTTGCTTTGAATACGACGGACATAAGTATCATAGGCTACTGTGGTTTTCGATTTTACAGCTGCCCTTAGCCTAGAAAAATCTTCATATACCGCACTGTCACCTGTTCGCTTCCATTCACGGTGAAGATGAGCTTTACGCCTAATATCCTTTATTAAATCGGCTGTAAACCATATTGGATAACGTGTACGCGCTTTCTCAGATCTGCATTTCCTAGGTATACAAATGTCGAATATGTTGTATATTATCTTATAAAAGTGCTCCAAAGCAGTGCTGACTTCGCGACTTTCAAGAACTTCTTCCCAAGACACTTCAGAAATCAGTTGGTAAAGGAGTGTATAGTTTCCTTTGGGGTAGTTCCAATCGAGTCTCAAGTCAACATTGCTTGGTTGCAGCTTAGCAGTTATAGAACAATCTTCCACAGATCGGCCTAGCCCGATCGATTTAATATGAAATGGCAACACACGACTTTTTTAGCTACAGTTCCAATTCCAACTACAGGTTAATTAACTACAGTTTAATCACTTTAACCGCTCGCGACACTACCGGGCCGGCACCCACACGCACATGCCAGACATGCCCACGCGCATTACCCTACACAGCGTGTCCAGCTAATCAGACCTGTCACAATATACAAACTACTCCTTCCTACGGGTCAAATATAAATGGCGATGTAATTAGCCACAGATGCTTACCGTACACAGCCCGACCATCAAGCGAGACTCATCACATTATACACCCTACTCCATACCACGGCTCAACTATAATTGGCCAACGTCGAAATCCACAGACACCTACCCTACACAGTGCGGCCAGCGAACTAGACTCCTCAAACCATACACACTTCTCCTATCCACAGGTCTTCTGTAACTGGTACTTATATCCAGTGAATCGGACCCATGGTTGTACAGAGGTAGCTAGGGTGGAGAGGTTTTTGTATTTTGGTTGTTTCAGCTGTAGTTAACGTCTTGCGGCGCCTTATTTAGAGTCCTGAGTTTTAGCGGCTCGCCGTCTGGTGTGAGGGCAGATTAGTTTATTTAGAACTGGGGATTTGGGTTGATTAATTAATTTTAATGGTTAAATTGTTTAAAAAGAACCCAGTTGTATTTTAGTAACTAAATTTTTATAAGCTTAATAATAACATCGGACTATAAAGTTGTAAACATTTGGTTACAATCTTACAATACACAAGCAATTTAAAGAAATAGAATCTCTTTATATAATAACAAAAAAAGTGACCCTTAAATTATTCTTAATAACCAACGTGTTTACTGTATTACTAATTTAAAGTAACATATTTTTACCGTTCTGGCACCACTTAGGTACGTTATTTTTAATATTTGGCCCGCGGGCAGCGTGTTTCGTTAATAAGGATACCTTTTCACAGGACTTTCTTTTAACATTGTTTTGTCGCGGAGAGTATATTAGTTTTTGATTAATCGCCTTGTTCATACTTACCCTTGAAATAAAACTATGAAAACGGATTATATCGCGTATATTGAATTTATAATACATCCCGACGTTTCGAACTCTTTACAGCGTTCGTGGTCAACGGGTGACTGAGGAAAAATTACAAAGTGCAAAAATACCCACATACTAAAATAATGAACAATCATAGACTACAAACTTTAAGGCTGGTTGTACATGAAAAATCGGTTCATAAGGCTAGTTATACACTATAATTATTTTTCAAGTAAAGATATATATATATATACGCGATAAAAAAAAAAAACCGTTTTCATAGTTTTATTTCATGAGTAACTATCGCGGTAACCGAAGACAATATTACATACTTACCCTTGTTGATTCTAGCCCCGGTTTCCCCTATCTATACGAAAACACTTGTAACAAATTCAAATAATTAAACACAAACGTAATCAATCCGCACATGCTTCGTCATTACACAAATGTAAACCGCACAAGCATCGTTATGATTCTATTCTACATTAACACAAACTACATATACATACTGTTACTTCAAATTTTTATCTTATTTTATTTATTTTCGCCCTCTTTTATAAATTTATTGACTTTTCTCTAGTCTATTGTACGCAGTGCTATATTTGTCTACCGTTCTTCATCAATTCTCATCTACTCAAAGGTTAACTGGAAGTAATCCCTTAAAGGGATAAGTTCGCCTTTGTACTGCCTATTTCTGTGCCATATTTGTGTTCTATGTCTTTGTACAATAAAGAGTTTATACATACATACATATACATACATACATATAATATCTGGAACAATCCTCGTCAAAACTAACAACAATAAAACAGTGACAAAACAATTACAACAACGAATCAAGCAGTTTTACTTTTGAGTACTACCTGCAACTTCCAATTACAAACGTGGGATGAATCGGTACATTTGTGCGACAGATCGCAGGATGGCAATTGCAGCTACATTACTGCTGCGAGTGCGGCCACTGCCACTGTCAATTTCCTTGAGAAAATAAGTGATAGATTGAACGTCTCAAGAGGGAAGAATAGCTTTGCGATCCTAGGTACTTTTTTGATGAAATTTTCATTTTGGGAGGAAACGGTTTCCACTATCTAAATATTAACAAATCATTTTGATTTTGATGTTGATCGCTTCAGCATAATATATTTTATAGGTTTCGCTAAAAAAAATAGCAAATTTTGAAAAAAGGAAACCCGTCTTTCATTGTGTCAATAACGTACCAAAAAATTACGGAGAATGGAAAATATTTAGAAGTGGAAAAACATTTTCTCTTTTTGTATGGACGATTAGGGTAAATCGTCAATTACGGGCCACCGGCTAATAACTGGCCACCCTAAACTAAAAATGAATTATATTCACCTATAAACATAATTCATTCATCATTATACGACATTATACGATCTAACGACAGTGTACGACAAGTAGTACAAGCTGAAATGTACCTATATTTTACCTGTGTGAAAATTGTATACATGTGATAAATACACTAAACTAAACTAAACTAAACATTGTAGTATAAGATTTCATTATTTATTTTAGTTTCAGTTTAACTTATTAAATTCTTATTTTGTGAAATTGGTGCATTGTGCAATATTTTCAATTTGCAACATACCTGTTTCTGTTATTGAATTTATAGTTTAGATACCTAAAAACTTCTTACTACTCAAAACTAATTATCTATAATTAATAACTAATTTACTCCCCTACTACACCGCGAGCAGCATCAGACTCTCACCAAATAAGCCCTCTCGTGCGCATTTTGCAACATTCTATTAATATCTCCCCTCATCCGCTGTTAACCGATACTCTACCCTATGCCTGTTTAATTGAGTTCATTTCAGCTCGCGTGATATTTGTCTACTCCAAGAGGCTTGTGATAATACGAAATAAACTTAATAATTGAGTGAATAAGGGTGGGAATAGCTTGCAGGTGTAGTTTTAATATTCTCTTTACCTGCGGTGTTATAAATTGTATTCCGCGGTCCGCGGCGTCTGTGTGCTCTCTAAATAGTCTAAATACACTGTTTTCAGTATAACTGGATAGAACTTGAACATTTTAAGTAGTCATTACTAGACTAGTACCTCTACCATCAGTTGCCAGAGTAAATTTCACTTACTTTAAGTGAATAAACGCGCCGTACGTCACATATTTACGTCGGTTTACGTATTATGTGCCCAACTTCACTCCACTGCAAACGATGCTGTCCCTTTCTAAGTATACTAAAAAAACAGAGCAAGAATTATATCGGAGTATTGTACAGCGCCTCTATGTGTCACCTAAAGAACTAAATATCACACGTATGAGTAAACGGTAAATTACCTATCGAAATCCTTAGCAAACTACCAGTTTTGACATTGACATATTTACTCACGTCTACGCGGTCAACGTAATTTACTTTCTTGTATATATGTATGTGTTTATTGTTAATTTAATATTAATAATATTATTTAAGCTATCATATAATGTTTATAATTCTCTGAATTCAAAATTCTGGGCTAAATCATCAGTGGCGTGCCTAGAGTTTTGGAGTAAGGCAAGCCGAAAGATTATGTTTTCGTAATAACTGTCCAATCTTCACTCTTTGTACTCAAATCAATTTCCTAGCGTATCGAGGCGAGCTAATATAGCGCACAGAGCATACTCATACTACTACTAGATATAATTTTACAAACATCAGGGCCTACCGCGAACACCGAAGTTTGCAAGTTGCAGGCATTTTTCTCTGTCACACTAATTATTTACGCCTTAATTGAAGTAAAACAACAATCCCTTGTGTTTTGTAAACGGCCGTACAGAATTTTCTCTTATGCGACTGACTTATCTGAGAATACAAAAGTCGTGTGTTGATTTTGGCGCGGAAATGATATCCCGTTTTTCTACAAAGTTTAACGATTTTACCTTGCCTTCGTTGAGTAATACGTGGACACATCCCTTCCCTTCACAAGAAACGACTTCATCCATAGTTAATGTAGCCACTTTCATAAGTTTTACAAACAAATTAGAGGACAAATTGTAAGTACAAACGCGTAACTGAACAAGGCCACATCGACTAAATAATAATATACTTGAAGTTGATTATTAAACACGAACTATGCAGCTAACTTCATACCAAATAAAATTGCTATAGTTTGTCAAACATGAATCTAGATTCATGCTCATTTCAAACATAGACAGAGAGAATCATACTATCTTTGTCTTTCACTGGTACTAGCACCCAAAAGAAAAGGATGAGTATAGTTTTTTTGTTCTTATTTACTGCCAATTTGGTTTAACCAACTATAGTCGGTAAATAAGGCCCCATACGCACGAGTTTTTTCAACGTGCGTTAAAAAAGCGTTTGAATGACAAATGGATAACCATGTATGTATTCACACGAAGGCGGTTTTTAAGCGCGGCGCTTTTTAGGGTTCCGTAGCCAAATGGCAAAAAACGGAACTCTTATGGATTCGTCATGTCTGTCTGTCCGTCTGTCCGTCCGTATGTCACAGCCACTTTTTTCCGAAACTATAAAAACTATAATGTTAAAACTTGGTAAGTAGATGTATGTTGTGAACTGCATTAAGATTTTCACACAAAAATTGAAAAAAATAAATTTGAACTGAAACAAAAAATTTTTTTTCATCAAACCCATACGTGTGGGGTATCTAAAGTGGTAAAATGTGTCGCCCCCCCCCCCCCCCCTAATTCAAGAAGTCGAGTCCCGACCATTTTTACCGGAATACGCAAATAAACTACTTAAAAAATGAAGCGTGTTTTTATTACTACACTTCCACAAGGCAGGGACTGCAGGGAGTACGACTCACAAGTGATTTTTAAGCGTTCATAAGAACACAAATATCAGAAACGGTAAAAAAGCTCCAACGTCGGGTTTTAACGCGACGCTTTTTAAGCTCTCGTGCGAATGGGTTCAAAACGCGAGTTTTAAATGTTATACATATATATATATATATATATATATGCCTATGCACCGCTTGCTAAACCATAGTGTTGTTTTGATTACACATGATTTTCTGTATCAGAAACTGTATGTGTGAACTGGGTCTAATGACAAGCAGATTAGATCCACGCAAAAGCAAACAAAAATGGTATTACTATGATAATCTAAATTATCAAATCTCATATAGTCTTATTTATATACTTATATATGAAGTTAGTATGAGATGTAGTTATTACTGTTAGTTGTACATACTTACCAAATATGCTACAAACCTATTAAACAAAAAATACCACTTCACTTTATTATTATTTATTACAACCTTGGAAATATTGTTGCGTTCCAGAAGGTACATCATTTTTCTAGCAAGTGTTCACAAAGTTAAATATCTAGCATAATCTACCTCTATGACTATATAACATTTTTAGAATTTGCAGAGTTGCCTGTGGCCAGCTTTATTTACAAATTGCATTGATATGTAGTTCGAAGCGGTTAAAGTACCTAAAGATTACTCAGGTTTAGGTGATTTATCAACTATACATCTAACTTTCACTACCAACATATCTTTAGTTCTTATTTAGTTTTTTAAAAGCACTGTATAACAATATGGATTCTTCAGATATCTTCCTGTTTTTATAATTTCTGAATGTGTAATGATGTTTATTGGCCAAGTCACATCCAGAATACTGCACATTCGGCCACATCAGATGATGTGGCTGTGATCATACAGTTCCATAGCTGTTACTTAAGTTTCCAAGTTTCATCAGCTACTATCATTGTTGTTATACTCCTGAAAAAGAATAAGTTTATAGGTTATTTAGGCGTAAGGTTAATGCTACCTACGTTAAGCATTATACACATTCATACTTTATACATTAGTCACTAATCATATGGTATATTTAACTTGCATTTTGAAAAGGTATCGGGACATCATAAAGACATCGATGGACAGACATGGCAGGTTGTCTGATAGGATTAGGCCTTACAATAACACTCCATCATTATATTCGTGGGGTTGTTTTCTTTGAGGAACAAAAGTTTTACTATAAGGCGTTTAATTCGACCGAACTTTACACAGTGTAGTTATTTATTTTAATATTATTTTCTAAACTTTTGTTTGACTGTTTGACACTTAGCATACGTTCAAATACTTCTGTTTTTTCGTGTGTTTTAGGTAAGTCGTGATAAAACTACAATGATTAACTAAGCATTTAAATGATAATTTAATAACGGAAATGCATTTGTAACATGATAAAACGGTAATAAACATCCGAATAAAAATATTTCGTTCAAATATTGTTGTTTCCAAGTTGACAGAAAATGTCACATCGAAAACGCACGTATTTTTCGATGACATCTGTCACGTTTATTCGCGTAAACGGCGTAAAGTATTTACCTAGAATAATTCTGGCTCAGTTTTCGTTATATAGTTAGAAAGAGAACGTTTTAGGTGTGAAGTTAGGCATGTATCGAAAACTCACGTTAAAACGTTTGTGACTCATGGTGCCAGTACCTCTACCATCAGTTGCCAGAGTAAATTTCACTTACTTGAAGTGAATAAACGCGCCGTACGTCACATATTTACGTCGGTTTACGTATTATGTGCCCAACTTAACTCCACTGCAAACGATGCTGTCCCTTTCTAAGTATACTAAAAAACAGAGCAAGAATTATATCGGAGTATTGTACAGCGCCTCTAGGTGTCACCTAAAGAACTAAATATCAAACGTATGAGTAAACGGTAAATTACCTATCGAAATCCTTAGCAAACTACCAGTTTTGACATTGACATATTTACTCACGTCTACGCGGTCAACGTAATTTACTTTCTTGTATAAATGTATGTGTTTATTGTTAATTTAATATTAATAATATTATTTAAGCTATCATATAATGTTTATAATTCTCTAAATTCAAAATTCTGGGCTAAATCATCAGTGGCGTGCCTAGAGTTTTGGAGTAAGGCAAGCCGAAAGATTATGTTTTCGTAATAACTGTCCAATCTTTACTCTTTGTACTCAAATGAATTTCCTAGCGTATCGAGGCGAGCTAATCATAGCGCACAGGGCATACTCATACTACTACTAGATAGAATTTTACAAACATATCAGGGCCTACCGCGAACACCGAAGTTTGCAAGTTGCAGGCATTTTTCTCTGTCACACTAATTATTTACGCCTTAATTGAAGTAAAACAACAATCCCTTGTGTTTTGTAAACGGCCGTACAGAATTTTCTCTTATGCGACTGACTTATCTGGGAATACAAAAGTCGTGTGTTGATTTTGGCGCGGAAATGATATCCCGTTTTTCTACAAAGTTTAACGATTTTACCTTGCCTTCGTTGAGTAATACGTGGAAACATCCCTTCCCTTCACAAGAAACGACTTCATCCATAGTTAATGTAGCCACTTTCATAAGTTTTACAAACAAATTAGAGGACAAATTGTAAGTACAAACGCGTAACTGAACAAGGCCACATCGACTAAATAATAATATACTTGAAGTTGATTATTAAACACGAACTATGCAGCTAACTTCATACCAAATAAAATTGCTATAGTTTGTCAAACATGAATCTAATTCATGCTCATTTCAAACATAGAGAGAATCATACTATCTTTGTCTTTCACTGGTACTAGCACCCAAAAGAAAAGGATGAGTATAGTTTTTTTGTTCTTATTTACTGCCAATTTGGTTTAACCAACTATAGTCGGTAAATAAGGCCCCATACGCACGAGAGTTTTTTCAACGCGCGTTAAAAAAGCATTTGAATGACAAATGGATAACCATGTATGTATTCACACGAAGGCGGTTTTTAAGCGCGGCGCTTTTTAGGGTTCCGTTCATCAAACCCATACGTGTGGGGTATCTATGGATAGGTCTTTAAAAAATGATATTGAGGTTTCTAATATCATATCTTTCTAAACTGAATAGTTTGCGCGAGAGACACTTCCAAAGTGGTAAAATGTTTCCCCCCTGTAACTTCTAAAATAAGAGAATGATAAAACTAAAAAAAATATATGATGTACATTACCATGCAAACTTCGACCAAAAATTGGTTTGAACGAGATCTAGTAAGTAGTTTTTTTTTATACGTCACAAATCGTAAACCGAAATTTACCTTTCACTCACATTTCACATAAAAAATACATTGTTTAAATTGTGTAATGTACGGAACCCTCGGTGCGCGAGTCCGACTCGCACTTGGCCGGTTTTTATCGAGCACTGTTTGTTTTTCGGCGTTGAGCGTTGGCCGTAAATTGAATTGAGCATACGGAACTGTGTATCTGGTCTCACAAGCGTTATAAAAGCGCCGGCGCTGCTGTCAGATATTCAGATATTTGTGTTCATATGAACACAAATATCAGAAACGATAAAAAAGCTCCGTCGGGTTTTAACGCGACGCTTTTTAAGCTCTCGTGCGTATGGAGCCTAATCTAATATGTGTTCAAAACGCGAGTTTTAAATGTTATACATATATATATATATATATATATATATATATATGCCTATGCACCTCTTGCTAAACCATAGTGTTGTTTTGATTACACATGATTTTCTGTATCAGAAACTGTATGTGTGAACTGGGTCTAATGACAAGCAGATTAGATCCACGCAAAAGCAAACAAAAATGGTATTACTATGATAATCTAAATTATCAAATCTCATATAGTCTTATTTATATACTTATATATGAAGTTAGTATGAGATGTAGTTATTACTGTTAGTTGTACATACTTACCAAATATGCAACAAACCTATTAAACAAAAAATACCACTTCATTTTATTATTATTTATTACAACCTTGGAAATATGGTTGCGTTCCAGAAGGTACATCATTTTTCTAGCGTGTTCACAAAGTTAAATATCTAGCACAATCTACCTCTAAGACTATATAACATTTTTAGAATTTCCAGAGTTGCCTGTGGCCTATTTTATTTACAAATTGCATTGATATAGTTCGAAGCGGTTAAAGTACCTTAAGATTACTCAGGTTTAGGTGATTTATCAACTATACATCTAACTCACTACCAACATATTTTTAGTTCTTATTTAGTTTTTAAAAAGCACTGTATAACACTATATTCTTCAGATATCTTCCTGTTTTTATAATTTCTGAATGTGTAATGATGTTTACTGGCCAAGTCACATCCAGAATACTGCACATTCGGCCACATCAGATGATGTGGCTGTGATCATACAGTTCCATAGCTGTTACTTAAGTTTCCAAGTTTCATCAGCTACTATCATTGTTGTTATACTCCTGAAAAATAATAGGTTTATAGGTTATTTAGTAAGTTTACTGCTACCTACGTTAAGCATTATACACATTCATACTTTATACATTAGTCACTAATCATATGGTATATTTACCTTGCATTTTGAAAAGGTATCGAGACATCATAAAGACATCGATGGACAGACATGGCAGGTTGTCTGATAGGATTAGGCCTTACAATAACACTTCATCATTATATTTGTGGGGTTGTTTTCTTGGAGGAACAAAAGTTTTACTATAAGGCGTTTAATTCGACCGAACTTTACACAGTGTAGTTATTTATTTTAATATTATTTTCTAAACGGGCACTTGCCTCTTGTTTGACTGTTTGACACTCTTAGCGTACGTTCAAATATTTCTGTTTTTTCGTGTGTTTTAGGTAAGTCGTGATAAAACTACAATGATTAACTAAGCATTTAAATGATAATTGAATAACGGAAATGCATTTGTAACATGATAAAACGGTAATAAACATCCGAATAAAAATATTTCGTTCAAATATTGTTGTTTCCAAGTTGACGGAAAATGTCACATCGAAAACGCACGTATTTTTCGATGACATCTGTCACGTTTATTCGCGTAAACGGCGTAAAGTATTTACCTAGAATAATTCTGGCTCAGTTTTCATTATATAGTTAGAAAGAGAACGTTTTAGGTGTGAAGTTAGGCATGTATCGAAAACTCACGTTAAAACGTTTGTGACTCATGGTGCCAGTTGATTTTTTTAGTTTTTTACGTGACCGGTAGAGGCGCTGTACAATTACTCCATACATTTTCCTTAACTTTCTCACTTTCGACTGTCATTTACGGAACTCATGGTAGCCGTACAGTTGATTTTTTTAGTTTTTTACGTGACCGGTAGAGGCACTGTACAATTACTCCATACATTTTTCTTAACTTTCTCACTTTCGACTGTCATTTACGGAACTCATGGTAGCCGTACAGGTGCTATATACTACACCGTCATTTTATGAGTTTAATGTATGGGGATGTAAACAAATCTGGGGGCACGGTAGTGCCCCCGCCAAGACGAGCAAAGCGAAGCGCAAGGGCACTACCAACCTTTTCTCGAAGCGTTTCGTTGTTTTTTTTTAAATCAGCAAAATTCTCGGGATATGATGTCAATAGTAGACATATTAAGCATAAAAATGTTCAATTGCATAGCTCTTATACTTTAGATTTCATTGATATCTAAAAAAAAAAGATTTCGTCACTGACTCACTCACTCACTCACTGATGATCATCAAAACTTTTAGGGTACTTCCTGAAGTTCTAGGAAGCTGAAATTTGGTATGTAAGATAGTATTAGTACACAAACAAAAAAAAATCAAAAACTGGAAATTTTTAGCCCCTAAGGGGGTGAAAAGGGGGGTTGAATTTTGAAAGGGGAATCAATAACCGCTGAACCAATTTAGTTGAAATGGTATGCAGATAATTTTTGTTATGGGGAAGGACATAGAATAGTTTTCAACCCTAAAATCACCCCATGCGGATAAAAAGGGTCGGCAAAGAGCGTTAGGGGGGTAAAGGGGTTGAAGTTTGTATGGGGAATCAGTAAAAAGCCGATTGTATAAAAGATGCCCCCAGATATTATTTAAGGATATTTTAATAGTAAATCACCCCAACCCTTTCAATTAGGTTGATTGTCATAAGCAACTTACGAAAAGAAGTGAAATCCCACCAAACCATTTTCATGTAAAATGTCGCCAAGACGAAACCATAAGGCTCGCACTGTCAAAAAGTTATAGGTATCAGATCTCTTGAAGAGCCAAGTTTCTAACTCTACAAGCCCTAACTTCACAAACTCTACACCTTAGTCAAAATATGTAACTTGGCCGTTTCGTTACTACAAGAACTATTGTAGAATAAAAATTAATGAATAGTGAATAAATTTTCACCTTACGCCCGTGTGACGGTAACGGCCCTCTCAAAGCCATAGGTTAACGACGTTAAAATAAAACATTTGTCTATCAACCTCATATTTATATTACGTTAGATCTTGAAACGAGTCCAGAAAATCCTGATTATAGACGACGTAGCGATTTGTACCCACAAATATATATGTACCTATATTTTTATCCGATACTGGAATATTGGATGATATCATTTAACTAAATCAAATCGTTTCGTTCCATTTGGAGTTGAAACTCTAGGTCCATGGGGTCCCAGCGCGCATAAGTTGTTTGCAGAAATCGCGAAGCGTCTGGTTGACGTAACTGGTGACCGAAGAGCTGGCGGCTTTCTCGCACAACGTATCAGCATTGCGATACAGCGGGGAAATGCCGCCAGCATCCTTGGTACAATGCCTCAAGGGCCTATTTTAGATTTAAGCTAGTTATTAATTTCGTTTACGTAGTACCACTGTATATATCTTGTATGTAAATAAATGTTGTTAAACTTTTAATCAAATTAAATAAACCAAATTGTCAATATAAATATAACCTTATATGGCCCCAGTGACATGCTTACACAAACAAGATACGTTCTTAGGTCGTACTGAAAGTCTACCTGCATACTTTTAAGATGACTAGAATGTCTAAATACAAAACAGCAAACACCCACCAATTCTCCAAAACGAATGAATCATAACTCAAGTGGCATCTCAAAACCAATCTCAACGCCTCATATCTCAAGCAAATCCTGACTCCTTCCGATCCGAGGTGGATCCGAGCAAATTGCAAAGGTCAAAAACATCAGCCTTCAGCAGTCGCGTAAAAAGGCCTTTCATTGAATCGTGGAATCCCCGCCCCGTATTTAAATTGCACTCTAAACTTTCAGCGGTTGAAATGAAATTTGTTGCCGCGTTTTCAGTAAACACAGGAATAACTTCCCACTTCCAATCGATTGGCAACCCTAAACTCATCAACCTAAAGTTCAAATCAGCTTGGTTATCAATTTCAGTCACATAGGTTGTTTATATTTGAAATCTCCTGAAATGGTATCGCCTGCAGGCCTCCGTCCCTCTCGCACTTGCGGGTGCCAGCAGCCGTCTCTGTCGGGCTGATTGTGTAGGCACGTGGTATTTCGGGATTGTGTAAGCGTGCGCGCATTACGTCCATGTGAGTCAATGACTCGGGTAAGCTTTATATGGAATCGACACGGGGAATGCCAATATGCCGAATTTGCCTCTACTGACTCATTTGGAATTTGGAATTACGTAGTATTTCAGGAGATTTTAATATTTGTTTTGGTGTAGGCGAGTTTGTACAAGTATATTGATAAAACGCTTTCAGGTATATTTGTAACTATAAATGCTTTTCCGATATGGTCAATATGAACAAGGGTTAATCTATGTGGCGATATGTAGGTTAAAGAAGGCTTTATTTACAACAGGTACATATTTATTTACAATTTTAAACAGTATAATGCTAAAAGGTAACTATACCCCAAGTTACAGGTATTTAGAGTACATTGCAGCACTGTGTCGAGGTTGTGCTGTTATATTTAGATTGTTATTTACATATAATAAAAATCACTGTTCGTCACGCAGGGAAAAAAACTGTAGTGGGGTTGTTTAATGTTTACCTAATACATTGTCTACTTATTATTTTAGCCGAAGATCATATATTTGTTAGTTGACTGAAATACCTAACAATGCAACCTCACAGGTCAAGTTAGGTTTTGAGGGGTTTACTTAAAGTGGATTTTGAAAATCATACCTCGCTAATCTAGTGACAGGGGCAAGTAATAATTTGGGCAGGACCTTACTGCGATTCGAAGTATTTGACCCCAGAACCTTATACTCCTTAGGCAGGATTACCAACTAGGCGAAGGGGTAAGACCTAAATATCAGAGCTTAGCGAATAGTTACGTTGTGAACCGTAAAATGCTACAGTAAGGCACTCAGTATGTCGCGCGTTGACTTGCCCTTACCTGGACCCTGGACTCGAACCCAAAGGAGGCATTTAATCGAGCAAGCGCGAAGCACGAGAGAAGCCTACTCGTTTCAGTTAAAGCAAAAATGTATTCGTATATACTTGTCGCATTTCTCAACCAGTTCTCATGAAACTCACGAGGTCTACGAGTACATCTCACAGAGCCCCTAATAGTAAATAGGTACCTTCTTCTTCAGTCGGTCCCTCAATACTGAGGATCGTGACATCATGTCCTTCTGCTGAAGACCAGGTTCCTCCATAGGTACATAATAGGTACCTATATGTCAGAATTTAGCGAGTAGTTACGTTTTAAACCGTACGGGGTGTGTGTCAGTGTGTCGCGCGTGGGCGGGCCAGGAATAGCCGGTATTCGCTTTCACAACACACACCACACACACACGGAGTACGAGTATTTACTAACTTTTACTAGCTCGGGCCGGAGCGGCCTTCGTACGATCAGACCGATGATTGATTAAATAATTAAATTGATTAAAATTTATATGAAGGGCCTCAGCTCACAGTTATTAAATACTCGTAGGTACTCCAACAACGCGGCGGTGTTGTAGTTAGTATAACCGTCTCAGAGACCACTTTATATTGAATGTATTGAAACCACTATATATTATATATTGAGATATAACTACACCGCCATTGTAGTACAAGTATTTATTACTGTTACTAGCTGATGGAGTTCGAAATGACTTTCGTGTGATCAGACAGATTGGAGTAAAATATGTATATACTGATAAAAAACAAAGTAACTTTTGTAAATACAGACTTGGAATTAGAAGCATATATTTGTAAATGTTGTGGAGCTCCACAAATATAGGATTTTTACCAATTCACCCTCTAAGAGAGTGAAAATAGGGTTACAGATTTTTACGCCTTCTATCACGGGGACAAAGTCGCAGGTAGCATCTAGTTTAAATGTAAAGTAATAATGATGAGGTATGGAGTTATGTATTGTTATGTACAGCGATTGAATCCCAATTCCCTTTTTCGCCTTTGTAACGGTTCAGGAGATTATAAACGATGAGGTAAATTACAAAAGTAAGTGCAAACCATTTATGAACAAAATGGAGCATTGATTACACATGCCGCTACGAACGTAATGTGTCTTACTTCATCAGAATATGCTAGCAAGCTGAATTTTGGCCTGAGATATCCGCAGCTCTAAATTTTAGTGTCAAGCCAAAACTTGGCTAGCATTATCATTTATAGTAGCGCTCGTAAACGACACTGAAATCCTAACTAGTAATTTAACTATAAATCCCTTCGTAGAATCCTAATTAAACTATTCCCCAGACGTGAGTCAACAGCGCATTGAATGGCGGTTAAGCAAACACGAGAGTTATTAAATAAGCAGTAACAACACGTTAATCTGTTCATATTGGCCCCCGCGGCTATATTTGGTTATTCTTCCATGGGGAAATGTCACTTAGTGGAAATAATTCTATAGGGGAGTTCCTATAAGATTTTCCTTATTTCCTATAGGGACTTCAAATTTAATATGAATCAAACCGAAATGTCCGATTGAAATGTGTGAATGTCTTGATATAATGTCCATTTTGATCCCAAGTAGCACAGACAGCTGTATAGCAGTCGAATAATAACTGGATAAGAGACCACCAGTTACCTAGACATAATTCGGCTGTTATACAACTACTTTGCTACTTGGGACTTTTCTTGCAGCAATGCAGCAATACTACCTGCAGCAGTAATAAGGCTTATGCAGTCTGAATCTGAAAATTACCTTTACTTTTATCCACAGAACTAGCTTAGGCGTATTCCTATTCGATTATCCTGTGTGACAGATCCACTATACTCCCATGTACACAAGCTGTTAACTTAAGTCCACATGAGTGACAATTACCTACTATTAAAATCTGTGATGACCCTTTACACAAACGCCTTGCCTTTTCCCGCCCACACGTCACTAAATCAATCCCGGTCAATAAAGATCAAACCTGGCTAACTAGCTGAGCAACTAAGCTGGCGCACGCGCCGCTGCCAATTACGCCAGCGAGGCGGCTAATGCGCGTACGGCCCACCAGCAGTAGTAAGTCAAGGGAGAACCGAAGCTGACTTTTTTAATTTTTTTATGATGAATAGGCAGGCGTTTGATCACGATCCCACCTGATGGTAAGTGATGATGTGGTCTACGGTGGAGCACGCTTACCTATGAGATACCTATTAACTCTTGCCTTGAAGAGCCCCAACTTGTACTCATGCGGAAACACAGACTCGGGCAGGGCGTTCCACTCCTTGGCAGTTCGCATAAGAAATGTGGAAGCAAAACGCTTCGTGCGTATTTTTGGAGTTCCTACCATGAAGCGATGCCGGAGTGCCGTTTGTCGCTTTAATATTAACAAACAACAGCATGTTGATCTGGCCATCTTTAGAAAAGTTTGAAGTAGGTAAAGACCTATAACATTTCAATGTTGTTAACGAAAAATCAGTTAAAAAATATCGAGTTTTGAGATTTTTCCCTGTACTCGTAGTGTATGACGATATTACGTACCAAATTTCATAGTTCTTGTTTAACGGGAAGTACGCTATAAATTTTGATTCCCTTGAGAGTGTCGAAATATACGTTTTTTGCGGCATAAACGGCCGTATCTTTTTTTACGTTAACTTGGAAGTTTGATTTTTTTACAGCTTCAAGGGATCATAGACCTGAGCATATGGTCTTAATTCAACTCGATATCTCCACGCGTTCAGGAGATAAACGGACTGATAGTCAGACGGACGGTCGGACGGACGGACGGACAACAAAGTGATCCTATAAGGCTTCCGTTTTTTCTTTTGAGGTACGAAACCCTAAAAATTCTATTCACATATAAACAGAATTCATTTTAGTATAGGTGGCCAGCTATTAAACGGTGGCCAGTAATTGACGATTGACCCTATTTGAAACAAAAGATTAAACTTATTACGCACATTAATTAGCGTAGTTTAGTTTACTCGAAGATTTGTACATAATTGAAAACATCAATCATTCAATCCCGGATCATTGCAGTCCCATAATAGCAACAATTAAATAAAATAAAATTAGCAGACGTCACGTGTCACTCGTGTTTGTATCAGTACTCGCAGCCTCGGTCGTCCGCCCCGCGCCGGGCCCGCGCGGGTTCCCACGGGTAATTGTTATTGAAAGGGATTTGTCGGGGACATTATTAAACCAGACTTAATGAAAATATTTTATCGAGGGGAGACATGTGGAAGCCTTGATCACGTGATTACTTAGATGAACTCGTTTCAATTTTACACGACTGCCCAAAAAAAGAGAATGTTTTTTGGTGATGGAATTGTTTTAATGATTTTTCGCAACATGTTTACGAAAAATCTTTTACATAAGGTTTGTCTTGGGATAAGGTACGCGAACAACCTTCTGGTTTATTATTGCAATCTTTAAAGAGCGACGATTGATTAAGACTGAAAAATTATAAATCGAAATGCTTTACTGTATATAATAGGTATGTACCTCCTCGCCTCCCTAGAACTGGTGTAAATAACATTGGTAAGTCGGTGTGAAGATTCTTTTATAATTTGATGTATGCTATCATTTTTGGATGTATACAATAATACTATAGTTAATTCTCATCAGGCGGCAGGCGGCTATTCCTGTCAAAAATGAGACGAATTTTTGTGTTCGGCTATCAGATATAAATAACTCCTCCTAACACTACAATATCAATTTTCTTTTAAAACATTTAAGGATAAATTGGCTCTAAGAACTGCGATTTATCGTACAATAATTAGCCAAGGAGTTTTAAACCTAAACTTTAAGCAACTAGTCTGTTTGGATTGCGTGTCAACTCACGAACCTTTTGCGTTTTCGTCTCGAAAAGATGTCTCACGACTCCGCAACGAAGCATTTACTTATTCTTCTATAACTTATTGTCACCACAAAAAAATGCAAAATCTGGGTCAAACGTCGACAGATTCAGTCGACTATATTATCATTAGAAACTTACAACATGATTTGTTATGTTAGGCATTGCACCTAAAGAATTGGTTAAAATTAGGACCTCATTTAAAAAAAAACAAACCGGCAAAGTGCGAGTCGGACTCGCGCACCGAGGGTTCCGTACTTTTTTAGTATTTTGTTGTTATAGCGGCAACAGAAATACATCATCTGTGAAAATTTCAACTGTCTAGCTATCACAGACGCTAGACATACGGACAGACGGGCAGACGGGCAGACGGGCAGACGGGCAGACGGGCAGACGGGCAGACGGGCAGACGGGCAGACGGGCAGACGGGCAGACGGACAGACGGACAGACGGACAGCGGAGTCTTAGTAATAGGGTCCCGTTTTTACCCTTTGGGTACGGAACCCTAAAAATAGCGGACGAGTAAATGGGGCTAACTTCTATAAAATAAGCTACAAACGTACAGTCAAAATTCTGAATCAACTCAAATAGATGTCAGATTGTGCAAGCTATTACTGCACGATAACGATTAGCCCTGCCAATTTAATTGATCGATGCTAATCAAATCATTATTATCTACGACCGACTAAATCTGTGACCGGCGGCCAATTACGCGCGGCGCGTGCCGTCGACAATGCCGCCGACAAATTAGCGCGGGCCATTTGTCGGCGCCGACTAACCTAGGGCCCGCGTGGTACAGGTATGATAACATTAACAAATAGACATTTAACGGTCGTAACGACTGGGGCATAGCCAAGGTGACAAGGTGATCGAAAAGTAAATTATTGTATTGTACGTACCTAATGGAAATAAGAATTTAAATGTCCAGTCACATGATCATTTTCCATACATTTAAATTACGATTTGAGAATGTCTGGCCTTTAGATATTATTATGGTTACCATTAGTTGCACTGATCTATAATAAAATTATAATGTATTCGTGTTATGTACTCTCGCAGTTATTTACATATTTTTTTTAAAGTGACGGCGACAGACGATGAAAACACGACCATTGGGTTGGGCCGATGGTCTCTAACTCCGGATTTTTTTTTCTTACTATTTGAATTATCTACGTGGTCGCTTGTAGCATCATATATGTTAACGTCTATTAATATTTAGTAAATAAAAATTACCAACTTCGTTGATTCTTTAAATAATACCTAATACTGCTTGGCGGGCAAATAATTTTAAGAAATATTAACTGATAGTATGACAGTAAGTCATCACTGTCATCAGTTTACACGGTGCATGAATTGCATTGCACATCGAGCCAAAAACTAAAAAATAACCACATAAACACTCAATATGTAAATGTATACACCAATACTAGAAATAGTTTAACTTATCAGTGTCAATATCACAAGAATCCATTTGCTGTTTTGGAGCGAGTACGAAGAAAAAGTTAGGTAAGTATGCACGTATTGTAAGCATCACAATAGTTAATATCCTATATGTGGCCTAATACTACTGATAATTACATGTAGTATGTACCTGGCTCTATACTTTTGATTGTTGTATCTATGGTCATTTTAGTTTGAGAGAGAGAGCTGTCAGATTTGGCGGCAGGCCTGTGCGCGAGGTTATGTTACTTATGTTCGATTTGATCTTTATGTAATCTTATAATTAATCCTGTATATCAATGTAATAAAAGAAATGTCAAAGCAAGCAGTGGTTTGTGTGCTAAACCCCTTTTACTGAGCATTAAATCTATGGATGATTTCAACTCAGAAAGCGGGATTGTGAATTCAAATGCCCACATAGAAATTGGATGATTATTTTCACCTATATAGAGATGAAGCACACATCTCGAAGAATGTGAAAAAAAAAACCGCTTAGTTAAGGCGTATATCTGGAGCATTGCTTTAAATGTTTGTGAGACGTGGACAGTGACACAACGGGACAGAGAGCGATTGGAGGCCTTTGAAATCCGGTGTTGGCGGAGGATGCTAAGGATTAGCTGGACAGAAAGGAAGACGAACGTTGAGGAACTGAGCATGGCAGGAGAGAAGAGATGCGTGTTAGGCACAACAGCTAACAGAAGGTGCAAGATGATTAGTCATCTAATACGGCACGACCCGCACGACAGATTCTTTTTAAACATCCTGAAGGGCAAGATTGAGCGAGAAAGACGCAGAGGAACACATATCTCAGCCAAATGAAAGATAGAGTTTCTGTCATGTTGTATGAGGGAGTTAAAAGGCTGGCCCAGCAAAGAATGGTAATTACTCCATCAACAAGAGCATAGCTCTTAAAATTGATGATGATGATGAAAGAGGTACATAGTAATGTAAGTTGCTTGGTCTTTTGAATGTTAATTTCATAATCAAGACAATAGTGTATATATATATAAATATATATGATACACGATTTCATTAGTTTGTTTTGTACGGTAAACAAAATGATTGACAATTGGTTTCATTTGTTTAAAATAAAAGTTGTTTTAAATTTGCAATGCACTGGACATTTGCTATGTATTGATCTAGTTATTAACCTGTGTTTTTTGTTATTGTTTGTTTTTGGACTGACACGTTGAGACACGTTGGAATACAATGAGAATAGATCTCGACGAAAATGCAAGCAAACGACCATCACGGTGAGATTGGTGAGACGCAGAGAACTATCATTAAGAGCCAACATGGTTATAAGAAGTCAAAATGGTAAGGATGGTATTGTGCACTGTTCAGGTACAATTCAGGTGCTCAGTGAAGTTAATTATTAACAATGAGTTGTAAAATGACAATAATTGAATATTTACTAGGTATTATTACTATTATTTTTTTGGATAGTCTAATGACACTAAAAGGTTTTTTTTTGTTCTAATGATGCATGAGTATATAATGCCTATATATAGTAAGAGATAACAAAAAAATGTGATTGATTAGTATTGCAGAAGTTATTGCCATGATGAAATGATGAGATAGCAAAGATGAGAGGTAGCGACTGACAGCGGGCTAGAATTGTAGGAGATTGGCCCATGACGGTTGTCAATGGGAAGATTTAGAAAAGGCCTTTACCAAGCATCACACTTATTGAGATAAATACCCCGGTCTCTAATTCAGAATAAAAGAATCTTAATAGATAAATGTGCATATCGGTTATTTAGGTGAAAAGACAAAGAAACTAGTTTTTGTTTTGATGCAAACAAATTATTTATAAACATTTGTGTATAGGCAAATGTAAAAAAAAAAAAAATGTTAATTAAAGATGGTATATTCTACATAGTAGTACTGTAGGTACATGCATTTAGTTGCCAATCATTGTTGTACTGAAAATTATTAGTCTGGATACTCCGAGAGATGCAAATAGAAACAATAATGAATTAATGGAATTACACACAGTATGAATTCTAAATTTGAAATGAATGACATTGATAGTTTTACATCTATTTCATACTACTGTTTTAAATGTCATGCAATTGAAAATCAAAGTAACAATTTTAAAACATCATTATTATCATTCAGGGAGCATGATTTACATGATGACTGGTTGCGTTGTGGATATTGACATAGCATAAGAAAATGAAAAAAATGAAATATAAATGTTTATTTTCTGATAACAATAAGTACAGTTCACTTTCAGTGGTTAAGATCTCCTAGTAGGTATTTAAAAGAAGTTATATTTCACTCTATTTAGAAATCTTGAATACCTACTTCATACCTTTGAATTGGTGACAAGCGATATTTATATTTAAACCTTATTGCACAAAATATACACCAATGTACACATTTGTTTCTCTAAATTTATAAGTTTAGTGCAAGTTCTGTCTAGTAAAAGCAGATTGGCTAAACAAGAACAGATTACTTTTTCCATGCTGTTGACACAATATTCAATATTTGTATTAAGCATATTGCATAGTATTCAGTTATATTTTGCAGTTGTACAATATAATAACAAACCACAAATGAAACTATGAATTGTTGCTATGAAATACAATTAATTTGTGACTTTATGGTTTCATTTGCATAAAGGGTGAATCTGAAATAATTATTGTATGACAGATTCAGGTTAAGAAATTTTACAGTTAGTGATGCCTAACTAAGTTAATCAAACTCTTAGGTCACAAATTATAAAATTCAGGTTACTAATAGGTAAGGACCATAAAGTGTCAAGAAAAGGCAAAAGCAGCATACTTGTGTATACATTATCAAGTTAAGAAAGTCTATTTGTAAAATTAAAAAGTTTACAAAAACAGTCCCTGTTTGAAAAAAAACAAGACTTAAAGAATTCTCATTGAAAATTGACTTGAAATGCAAAATCGATGAATAAGTACAACCACTGTCACAAGTGTGTTAGTACAAAATTTTAGTATGGTCCTGAGCAGAAGTCTGTGACTGACCTTAACAAAAGAATCAACACCAGAGTAGGTAAGTTAAATAAACGAAGCTAAAAGTAGATAACATTCAAACTTAAAGAAGCCTTATAAAGTAGGCTCAAGAAGCCTTATAAGGAGCTTGGAACTAATTTTTATTTTTCATTTCAATTCATGAAACTTTGTATTCTTAAAATTTGCTTGATCAGTAGGTTTAACAGAAGGTACCATGGAAGGTAACATGTATGATTTTATGACAGACACAGTGATGACAAGAAATAAGTTGGTAATATTAATTAAAGTATAGTAAGGCAAAAGAACCATGATTCATAAAGACAAAATGTATGGTTGCATTTTTGTCATTAAGTGCGTTGTCGCCACGATTAGCATAGCCAGGAAATATTGGCTGTATCAATTAACAAAAAGTGAATAAATGTATATTGGAATAACTTTTAATCATTTCCAATACTTCCAATAATATAGTAGGTGGGGTAATGACACTAATGACGCTAGTATATGTTACGGTGTACTCGGTGTAGTACCTATACGCTATTATTTAGAGCTACTTTTTTTGGGTGCATGTCATCCCGAGATATAGTTGCTGCGTTCTTGCCGATTCCTGGGGCTGAATATTACCATTGTGAAATACTGAACGAAGTTTAGGACGAAACATCAGGATCATATGGTCATTGAATAAATAATTATCTGATTATATAAATAAATTAATAACAACCTGTTTTAAATGTAATCTTCTTAAAGTTGATGAATCGATGGAATATTTGTCATTTTATTTAATTAATGTTGAGGATTTTTCGATGAAGATAATGACTGATATCCATGACGTCATTGACGTCTGATTGCGATTTCAGTAACGATGAGTAGGTATCTAAGGAAGATCTTAGGTAACAGAGGTCCGAGAACGATGATTATGTATATGACCGAACATATCGATTACAGTGTCGATGTCAACGAATGTTTGCCTCGATGTCCACGACAGGGTCAATAACTGACCATATCGATGATGAAAACGGAGCTGAACGACTTCGATAACAATGTCGGCGATAATGCTTGACTGACCATATTGATGATGATATCGATGATGATTACCGAACAGATCGATTTTGATGACGATATAGATGATGATAGATGATGATTAGGTATATAGTAAGATTAATTGATGATGATAATGATTGACTGAGTCGATGTTTATATTTCAATTATTAAATTGTTGAGGATGACTGTGACTAAAATTATCTTTGCTACTGCTAATGATTATAACTATTTTTATTTTTGTATGTTTCAACGCTGGTAACCTGGCTGAACGGATGAAGTTGATGATAAGCGAGGGCATCGCAGCAAGAGCTGACTGAAGCAAAGGAGGTGAAACTGTTAAGACAGAGCTGCCAGCAGTGGGCAGGGCCCAAGCTGCCGATGGTCAGGGCCGCAGAGTGAGGAACCTACGTACTATGCGCCGTGTCCACGATTACCGTCTTATGCATCTGATCAAGCGACTCGGCGAGAGTCTCTCTCGGTGTTGGTCGAGACTCTTCGCTGATACGACTGCTAGTTATTATATTAATATTATGAATCTAGAATATAACCGTTGAGTTTTGGCAGACTGTCTAGTGCAGGCCGTAATGAGACTGTTTATTATGTTAGTTTATATTTTGGCAAAGATAGGTACTTGTCATATGGACCTTGTAGTTAGATTCAAAAATAAATAAATAATTAGTAATACTTTGGCAAACTGTCCAGCGCAGGCCTTGAGGGCAGACTGTCTGGGGCAGGCCGTGATGGCAGACAGGCCATAACAAATTAAATGATTAGGTTGGCTATAGGTATGAATGTTGGCAGACTGTCTAGAACAGGCTTTGATAGCAGCCTGTCTTCTAGAGCAGGCCGTGATGGCAGACTGTCTAGACTGGTCTAGTCTAGAGCAGGCCATAACAACAGTCTAAATAAATAATTAGATTGACTAGGTTGAATGTTGGCAGACTGTCTAGAACAGGCTTTGATAGCAGCCTGTCTTCTAGAGCAGGCCGTGATGGCAGACTGTCTAGACTGGTCCAGTCTAGAGCAGGCCATAACAACAGTCTAATTAAATAATTAGATTGACTAGGTTGAATGTTGGCAGACTGTCTAGAACAGGCTTTGATAGCAGCCTGTCTTCTAGAGCAGGCCGTGATGGCAGACTGTCTAGACTAGTCTAGAGCAGGCCATAACAATTTTTATACTTTGGAATGATGTCTAGAGCAGGCCTTAAGGGCAGACTGTGATTGTTTATGATGAATTATACTTTGCCAAACTATTTAGAGCAGGCCTTAAAGGCAGACTGTGATTGTTTATGATGTGTTATACTTTGCCAAATTGTTTAGAGCAGGCCTTAAGGGCAGACTGTGGTTGTTTATCATGAATTATACTTTGCCAAACTATTTAGAGCAGGCCTTAAGGGCAGACTGTGATTGTTTATGATGTGTTATACTTTATACTTTGCCAAATTGTTTAGAGCAAGCCTTAAGGGCAGACTGTGATTGTTTATGATGTGTTATACTTTGCCAAATTGTTTAGAGCAGGCCTTAAGGGCAGACTGTGATTGTTTATGATGTGTTATACTTTGCCAAGCTATTTAGAGCAGGCCTTAAGGGCAGACTGATTGTTTATGATGTGTCACACTATGTCAAACAGCTTAGAGCAGGCCTTAAGGGCAGATTGTGATTGTATATGATGTATTATGCTTTGCCATAGAGCAGGCCTTAAGGGCAGACTATGATTGTTTATAACGTGTTATACTTTACCAAACTGTTTAGAGCAGGCCTTGAGGGCAGACTGTAAATGTTGATGTTGGTTTATACTTTAACAGACTGTCTAGAGCAGACCATGACTGTAAGTTAGTTCATATAGTGAAAGACTAGAAGAAGGCTGTAAATGCTACTATAGGTGCTGGTTGTATGAAATGACTGTTTACATGATCTCAGGTTAAAGCATCAGGTTAATATACATATTGTCACTGGCTGCGATTGATTAATGAGGAACTGAATAACCAGAAGGTTAAAATAATGTTGTTATGTATGTTTATCTTTCGTTAGTGTTAAGGTGGATGACATGTTATGATATATGGTTGTTGATATAAATGTTTAATTACTTTAGTGAGAGGACTCACTAAAATAAAAAGGATGGCCGAGCTGTAAGCATCACAATAGTTAATATCCTATATGTGGCCTAATACTACTGATAATTACATGTAGTATGTACCTGGCTCTATACTTTTGATTGTTGTATCTATGGTCATTTTAGTTTGAGAGAGAGAGCTGTCAGATTTGGCGGCAGGCCTGTGCGCGAGGTTATGTTACTTATGTTCGATTTGATCTTTATGTAATCTTATAATTAATCCTGTATATCAATGTAATAAAAGAAATGTCAAAGCAAGCAGTGGTTTGTGTGCTAAACCCCTTTTACTGAGCATTAAATCTATGGATGATTTCAGTATCTACTAGCAACTAAATCGTAAGTATAGTCAATCCTATGGAAGATCAAAGTATTCTGAATTTTGTGATTAGGTCATGGACTAATATTCTAAGTCCAGATTATACGGGCCGGGGTTCGAACCCGCGACCTTCGGTTTAAAAGTCGGACGCCGTTTACGACGTTCCCCGTAAATCTATTCAACATCCGATACCACTGTTACAGCTGGGCTACCAAGTTCACCAACGCTTATTTCTACGCTGATACGTAGAACTAAGATAAAACTATCGTTCACCCGAGAGCGTAAGTAAAGCAGCCTTGTAAAGGACACGATTGCGCATAATTCGAGTTTCCTTCACCGTCGTGTACTATAATGAAGGGTTCCGCTAGTTTGGAGAGGCACGCCCCGGCGGCCCCGAAACAAGCGATTAATATATTTATTATTCTATAGCAGTTTAATGGCAAATAAGCCCGTCTGCTGGTAAGTCAAAAGTGACCTTGACTGAGGTCGCTAACAACTCCAACTGCGTGTTGTCTACCCTAAACTAGAACCTAGTGAGTACAGAATATTTCTTTCTGAAGAACTCTATGATTCTTGTAGAGTTGTGGGTACCGTTTCACATAATAAACGTCATTACCGGGTCTAATGCGATTAAATTTTATTATTTTACCCACACTAAAACCACATTAAGTTTGGGATTGAGCTACACAAACCTAAAGTCCTCTCCACCGAGCGTCACTAATATTATCCTCGGATCGCAAGAGAAGCTAATCGTAAAAAAAAACCCGAAAAATTTCAACAGGGAAGACGGGTACAAATACAAATTATGTGTCATAAAACGCGAGACTCGAGAGAGTTTAAACTTTAAAGTGTTATAGGTACCGTTTAAGTATCAAGAAACTGAAAATATGAATGAAAATGGCTTTTAAATTGCGCCTGCCTGGCATTGTCTTCCCAAATTATTCAGTAAATCATCTTAATCTTCACTCGCAAAGGAAGTGTCCGCAAAAAGGTGTGTCCATTTAAAACCCCCAACAAATTATAAGGCTACAAATTTGTCGCGCCGCCCCAAACTACGCCGTACTCCCGCTCGCCGCTCCGCTCATGCGTTCGCTATATTAGTGGCCGAACCAACATATCCGGGCGTCCCCCAACTATTTACAAGGCTACACGATGTGTCGCGCCGCCCCCAACTACTGAGGTGTACTTAAATGTACTTAGATCACACCAACCTGCTGCTGCTGGACTTACTCGTTAGATAGTTATTAGGTTAGGGTTCTTGTATTTATAGTTTTACTAGCGACCCGCCCCGGCTTCGCACGGGTTACACAAAACTTTAGCAAATTATACAGCCAAACATTCCTCAAAAATCACTCTATACATAGGTGAAAACCCGCTTGAAAATCCGGTCAGTAGTTTTTGAGTTTATCGCTAACATAAACAAACAGACGCGGCGGGGGGCTGTTTTATAAGGTGTAGTGATTGAATATATTCGCATACGCATACAAATCATGATTAACTCGTAAGAAGATAAACAAAGTTTTTCAATAGCGAAAATTTTGATTAGGTACTTATTTAGTACCTATATATGTGTATGACATATTATTTAGTGTATGTATGAGATGTATTCAATTATTTATTTAGTTTTAATTTGACGGTAATTTTCCAATACCTTTTTAACTTATAATTGTTAGTTTTTCATAATATGTATAGTTTTTGATTATCATTGTTGACATTTTATAATTATACGTTTGCATGCCAAATAATTGACGATCTTAATATAAATTCATATATAGATTAGTAGTGTAAGAATAATTTATATTGTAATTTATCATTATGAAATAAATAAACTAAACTAGCCCTTTTAATAACGAACACCAGCTAAAACCTTAGAGGATATAACCAAACGGAGTAGCCATTAACAGGCTTTCCCCTCTGTCGATGCACAATGGGTGGACTGACGTTTATCTGACACTAGCGACCCGCCCCGGCTTCGTACGGGTAGTTCAACTAATTTACACAAAACCTTTATAAATTATACATATAAACCTTCCTCTTGAATCACTCTATCTATTAAAAAAACCGCTTCAAAATCCGTTGCGCAGTTTTAAAGATCTAAGCATACATAGGGACAGACGGACAGACAGCGGAAAGCGACTTTGTTTTATACTATGTAGTGATGGCCTTTTTTACGTTACGTATACATTTGACGTGTCCCGCCCCCGCAAAAATCGGCACTGTTTTATACAGAAAATTACAGACATGGTGTCTCCATTTGGTGATATCCTCTAAGGTAAAAACAGATAGCCCCATGTACTACAGTACACTAAAGTAGGCAATTAGCATTAGCACCCTTTAAACCTTACTAGGTTTCGTATTATGTCTTAGGAATCGATTAGCGACTTCATATTTTGTACAGCAATGATGCAAATTATATCAGCCACCAATCATGTAAATAGGTGATCGGCTACTGTATAAAAATATTCACGCAATTAATACACATGAAATTTTGAAGTAAACTGTTGTTTCAAAAAAACATCTGTTTCAAAATAATAATAACCACCAAACTCACAAAAGTCACTAAATCAGTCAATATTTTTTTTGATAGTAAATACTGAAATCTAGCATTCTGTAAAATGCGTAAAATGACCAGAATATCACTTAGAATCCCTTCACCAATCTTCCTGTACTGTAACGTTGTTTCTCACCTGTAAAATCGTAAGATAGTGTCGATCTACGCGCATCTCACATACTTCAGCTACGCATGTTATTAGTGCGGCGCGCGCGCACCTGCCGCGAATAGCCGGCCAATGCACCCACTGCAGCCCCCACCCCGCTGCCGCTTACACCCGGCCATCCCGCTGTACACGCGTCCCAATACGCGCTCAAACTGATAATAAAACAAGCGTTACAAAACAGAACCAGCAATGTATAAAAAGCTAGACGAAGAGGAAAGTCAATCAGAAATATTGTTGTAATGGTATTGGTATCTGATTGAGGGTGATCAATGAATGGTAGCTAAATATATCTGTCGCACTGAACTTCGCTGTTGAACCGATTGTATTAATACTTTGTAAACAATAGGTAATAGATCAATAGGACGCATCGGCCCTTGCCAATCGCGTGCACTTGATCGAGCGCTTCCGATTTGTATGCGACTCGAGAGGTAGGTAACATCTGATAAAAATAATCGGTTGCTATGTTTATGTAGTTCATGTAAAGTTTCAGGGGTAAATAGTAAAATTTGAGAGGCTTAAAATCAAAGAAGTTCCTAATAACTACATACCACTTCAGATTTCATAGTTTTCTTACTCGTATTTTGTAAACATTTTAAGATAAAGGGACGATAAGAAAGGTGTTTAAATCAAGTTTTTTGATGACTTTGATCAGTCCGTAAATTAGTGAGAACAGAATTATCAATAACTTATGTTGTTTGTTGTTATTTTGATGTGCCAACATTGGAACATTATTAATTACAAAGGGATAGATTCAAAAAGTTATATAAAATTTATGATACAAGCGAAAGAAATCTTAAATAAGGCTCGCCACCGCCCGTAGTACATTCGTTCCGACGCGCGGCGAGCGCCCGATAAGGTGGCGGGACCTCATCCAGGACCTTAAATCGATCCAGGATTCATCTTAAAGGGTGATCCCTGGGGTAGGAGGCCACCCCGAGCCGCCAGGGTCAGGGGTCGGCGACGCGAAGCAGCAGCCGCGGACGGCGGAGCGCGCGCCTTGTATGGGCGCGAGCGCAGCGCGGCCGCGCATATATAAGCCTCCCGCACCGTCCTCTCCGCACTCGCAGTCTCGCTGCCGTAGAGTCAACATCCCGCGTCCCGACACCCAACACAACCGCCAACATGTGTGACGACGATGTTGCCGCGCTCGTAGTAGACAATGGCTCCGGCATGTGCAAGGCCGGTTTCGCCGGCGACGACGCGCCGCGCGCCGTGTTCCCGTCCATCGTGGGTCGCCCCCGTCATCAGGGCGTCATGGTGGGCATGGGTCAGAAGGACTCCTACGTAGGAGACGAGGCCCAGAGCAAGAGAGGTATCCTCACCCTGAAGTACCCCATCGAGCACGGTATCATCACCAACTGGGACGATATGGAGAAGATCTGGCACCACACCTTCTACAACGAGCTGCGCGTCGCGCCTGAGGAGCACCCCGTCCTCCTGACCGAGGCTCCCCTCAACCCTAAGGCCAACAGGGAAAAGATGACCCAGATCATGTTTGAGACCTTCAACTCCCCGGCCATGTACGTCGCCATCCAGGCCGTGCTCTCCCTGTACGCCTCCGGTCGTACCACCGGTATCGTGCTAGACTCCGGAGATGGTGTGTCCCACACCGTCCCCATCTACGAAGGTTACGCCCTTCCCCACGCCATCCTCCGTCTGGACTTGGCCGGTCGCGACTTGACCGACTACCTCATGAAGATCCTCACCGAGCGTGGTTACTCTTTCACCACCACCGCTGAGAGGGAAATCGTGCGTGACATCAAGGAGAAGCTGTGCTATGTCGCCCTCGACTTCGAGCAGGAAATGGCCACCGCCGCCGCCTCCACCTCCCTCGAGAAGTCCTACGAACTTCCCGACGGTCAGGTCATCACCATCGGTAACGAGAGGTTCCGTTGCCCCGAAGCCCTGTTCCAGCCTTCCTTCCTGGGTATGGAATCCTGCGGTATCCACGAGACCGTGTACAACTCCATCATGAAGTGCGACGTCGACATCCGTAAGGACCTGTACGCCAACACCGTCATGTCCGGTGGTACCACCATGTACCCCGGTATCGCTGACAGGATGCAGAAGGAGATCACCGCCCTGGCTCCCTCCACCATCAAGATCAAGATCATCGCTCCCCCCGAGAGGAAGTACTCCGTATGGATCGGTGGATCCATCCTGGCTTCCCTGTCCACCTTCCAGCAGATGTGGATCTCCAAGGAGGAGTACGACGAGTCCGGCCCCGGCATTGTCCACCGCAAGTGCTTCTAAGCTTCCAGCAGTGGTTGGCCAGCGGCGGAGCGGCGCGCGCGCCTCGCCCGCGCCCCGCCCCGCGGCCGTGCCGTGTTCGTGGTGTTTGTGCTATCGGTCTCCAGTGGGGACATCAGCATTTTGTACGTTGTACGTAGTGATACCTGACAGAACTGAACATCTAAATATAACGCCATCTTATATTAATGTAATTTATTGTAAAATTTATATAAATTTAATTTCTTTTTTATTTTTATTATACTCGGGATCGTTATGGATCTCACGCCAAAATGTAATTAATAAATAAACGGTTAATTTATTTATTTTAATTACAATCATTTCTTTTTATACACCGATCTATTTTGGTTTTCATAAGTACATATTCCTCTACCCCTTTCCCTTCACATCGTTGTCTCAGAACCGAGATCGTTGGCAAGGCGTCAACTTGTCAGCGGTGTCAGTTTCCTCGATGCTCGATTACATTATTTGACGGTTCAGAGGCCGGTGCAGGTGTTGTCATTGTCATCTATCCTGTCACGTTGGCAACACCAACACCCCACGCCGCGCCTCCCGCCGCGTCCCGATATAGCCCCTCCGGCACTACCATAAATAGTAAAGACGAGCATTCTCTAATTTTATCGGAATCCCGCGGCGGAGGCAACCTGAAGCCGTTCCGTAAATACATTAAGAAAAAATCGCTCCGTTTGACTATTAATAGAGCGCTGGAGCGGCGGGAGTCGCGCCGCTAATAGACTGATCGGTAAAAACTGAAAGTGTTACGTAAGATAATCGACATTCGGAACTTCGAAACAGTATTTAGAGCGCTAGCTTACAAGCTCGGCCTGGAGCATCCAGTGACCAATAACAACGGAGTGGTCTATATTTAGCGGTTGTTCTAAAAAGGTGCTGGCAGGTTCACTGCGACGGGCACGTTCCCGGCCCTATTCTTGAATCGCTCTCGTCCGTGCTAATTTGACACCTCGGTTCGTGACAGCTGTGGGTTACGGTTGGCTGGGGATATACTGGTCCGCGACAACGATATAAATAGCTTGTTGAATTACCTCGGTCACGTCAGGCATCTGCCCGATGCGTCGTCATGTTTGGTGCGAGGCGCCACCGCGAATTTTGGGAAGCGAAACGTTGTCTATATCCATCCCTGTCGCTATTATCGCTCTTGCTTGCATGAGTAACAGAGAGATAAACACGGTTTCGGAAGTTCATAGTAAGCTCTCTGTTTAGTCGCCAGCTATATTATTGTCCATGCTGGTTTGTTGTTATGATCTTATGATCAACATTAAAACTTATTTGGATCAACGCTTAAGTTCTTTAGATTGCTACCTTTACACTAGAACTCCTTTGAGAACAGTAAATATTTTTATATATTATTTCATAAGTCTTTATTAGTGTTAAATGACTTTTGTGATTACACAAATATTACATTACAACATTTTGTGTTTACATTAGTAAACATTTCTTTACACGCATTTTCAGTTTAAATCGGTTTCTCGTATAGAGCAAATAAGTCTTAGTTGGAGTTTTAGATTATATGACTGTTAATCACAAATAAGGGAAAGCCCATTAGTTTTTGCACGTGGCTGCATCTAAGTCTTTCATTTTGTACAGCCGACTACTTAGGAAGCCACATTCAAGCGTGGCTACTTTTAGGCCGGCACTTCCTGAAGTCGCAGTTTTCGAGATATGATGTTTTCTGAGAACATTACATCCTGGAGCCTATTTCACCATGCTGACAATTGACACCTGACACTAACAATTTCGTGTTCCTTTTCTGAGTCGATAAGTAACGATGGCACTTTCAATTGCATTTGTCCGAATGCAATGTTTTTGCAAAACCATTTATTTTTATAAACATTTGAAAAAGGAGTCAGGTTAGTTAGATTAGATTTCTGAACCTTCTGAGCATTTGACTGTTAAAAAAGGACATGTTCTGACATGAAAATTTTGCAAACGAAACATCGGGCAAAGAATCTGAAGCATTACCTACTTATTGATAATCTAACTCGAAGAAAACACAACACACAATGTTTTACAATTAAGCGGAAAAGTTTACAAATTAATTTAACATGATCATATCATAGCTACAGTGAAAAATATCAGAGAACAATTAACTATCCAATACAAGATTAAAGCTACTGATTAAGGTGTACATCTGGAGTATAGCCCTTTATGGAAGTGAAACGTGGACAATGGCCCTAAGAGATAGAAAGAGAATGGAAGCATTTGAAATGTGGTGCTAGAGGCGAAAGGAAGGCATTATTTGGAGAGACAGGATAACGAATGAGGAGGTGGTAAGAAGAGTGTGTAAAAGAAGAGCTATTCTGAACACTATTGCAAATAGACGCGGGAAAATGATTGGACACTTAATACGACACGACTACTTCTTTAAAACTATCCTGGAGGGGCGGATAGGAAGGAAGCGGGGTAGAGGAAAACCCAGACGCAGCTTTTTAGATCAAGTGAAAGAAAAAGTAGGGGTCGTGTCGTATCAAAAAGTCAAAGAGCTGGCGCAGGATAGGGAAAGCTGGAAGATACTCCACCGACAAGAGAATAACTCTTAAGTTAATGATGATGATGACAAGATTAAAGTTCACAGCATGTCAATAGTCAGTGCAGAGAGACGAGGATGCCAGCCAAGCATTTCTTAAACATATTAATGGTTATTTTAATTCATCTATCCATTTCATCGCTGTCATAATAATATAACGACATCATCATCTAGACAAATGGCATAGATGGAAGCTTATCGATTAATAATTACGACATTTAGCAGACTTAGAACCAAATCAACTAGTGAAATGCTGACGCTTAACACCACGGGCCAATACCTAACCAGTGATATTCCTTATTTCTTTGGGATAAGGCTTACAAACACGACATCTGACACAGCAGACAGCTAGACACACTAAACAATGTGACAGCGATCATAATATCATAATGGTTGTGCGCGCGCCAAGCGGGACGGATTCTTGGTACCGTCGCCTGAGCTAAATGTCACCATAACTCATTTTTCAACACACTTGCTCAAAACGACGTTTTTATTCCACCGATTTTTGGGTCATAATCCTAGATATTAAACACGCGTGCTCTTTCAGTGTATTATTCCACTCGTGCTTTTTCATTATATTATCCGACTGAGTTAAGAAGGTAACTGATTGCTAAAAATATGCATGGAAAGGGAGCCTTCTTTAATTGGTCAAACTGGCGGGCCCGCGGCCGGGGCGAGGGCCGGCCGGCAGTATGACAGATGCAACACACAATACTAACTGTTTTAACTATTAAAATTTGATTAATATGAGTTTCTTTTTTTTCTCGCAAGTGTGTTGAAAAACGTCGTATGAAACGCGTGTGCATTGGTCATTACACACATCGGCTTTCTTATTGCGCGCTCGCTTACAGCTCGCGCGCACAATATCCCCTCGTGTGTAATGACCAACTTAGCACACTTGTATCATAATGTACTATTAAAGCGAGGTTTAGTTTAGACTAGCAAGAACTTGCATGCAATTTACGTTACATTGCTGACTACTAAGGTAACCTGCGTTTAAAATGTTTATCAGATACCGCAATGTAATGAAAGTTCTTATGCTAGTCTAAACCTCGCTTTAGATTAGAGTCCCCGGCAAGCTCGGTTCTCCATACAAACGTAGTTACGCTCTCATTTTAAAACGACTAGCTAGATTGCTCTGAAACTTTGTACTTACAATAGAATAAGGTATATGTAGTCTTGTAATTAGTTTATGTAGCTTCAGATACCATAGAATGATTTCACATTATCCGATCCGATATCGGATGTAGGATCCTACATCCGAGTAGTCTGGCAGCGCCGCTTTATTAGCGGTCACGCACACTACAAATAAACGTTATGCCTACACACGCACACAAACGAATATTATCGGTCCGACAGCTGACGGGGGGCTCCGACATCGCTGAATTTATCCGAAGCGCTATTCCGATATCGGATGTCGGAAGGCGATTATGACAAAAACAGCTGTAGGAGAGTGCCATTGGTATTAAGTCCGCCTTTTTTGCGTTGTCTATCGTTTTTTTAGTAATAATGATTTATTAAATGATTAACCAGCGAAACGGATTACCGCGGCATTATGCTGAGTGGGGTCCTATTTTAGCGTAGCGTCCAATGTTTTTTTTTGTCTGTATGTTTCCTTTTCCATATAGGTATGTAATCTGTTGTGGCGTTAAATAAATGTATTTTCTTTCTTTCAAATGTATAAATAAATACAGAGAAATACATATTTTTTACATTTTACTTCCACTCGACATCCGATATGGGATCGGACAATGGGAACATGCTCTTAGACGAAAATTGTCAGTGTACAGTCAAGGGCATACATATATATACATTCCCAAAGTTTCAAAAATATGTGTACGCTCTTACACCTTAGACAATAAAGTCCTGTTCACATATTTTTGAGCCATTTGTCTGGATCGATATTTTTGCCTCCGACTGTACTGAAACAGGGACTATTAACGACGGTACATAGCATGGAACTGGTCGGAGCCGTAATGTATGGTGAATGGTGTCATGTCAAGTGACAATTTTCATCTTGGTGAATCTATTTAATATTAAATTAGGTAACTACTTTCAAAGTAAAATACAGGTACCTACTTTGAACGCTTCTAAAAGCGGAAAATCGAAACGTAATGAAATGAATTTACATTCCTCGAGCTTGTGTTAAACGGAGTCGATAGTCCACAATCAAATATACAGAATCAGTGGATCCTCGAAAAGTAATTAAGTGTCGAACAACTCCCGCCGCTTCTATTTCTGAATCAACATCCACGCTCCTCTTATTCCCAAAGAATAAGATTTAAAATCCGATGGCATGTGCCGCGGAATGGTATAATAGGCGCTGAATTTACATCGTTATGTTTACCGCTCTCAAAAATAGTGCGAGTCTCTATATCAAAGGGAAAAGGTTGTGATTAGCTTGATTTCTAGTTGAGTAGTGTACTCGGGATGGCGGTGTATAAAAACACGCAGTAATAAAGGTTGGGCGAGAGATGTTGGGGGTTTATTAGATCCACATGATGTCGCTGCGAGTAGAGTTTGTCAAAGCGATCAACGCGGTCTGAGCAGTCAATTTCGATCGTTTTGCTGCTGTGTTTGTGTTACAGGAGTCCTGTAATCTTTATAATTATTATGTTTTAACTTTAAAGCAGGGATCGGATGACGGTATTTTTTGTATGAGAACGGAACCGGTATTTTTTCGTTCTTTGTTAATTATTTTATTTCTAATTGGGCAATAATAAGAAGCCGTTACCTGAGACACAACTGAGTCCTACATTTGGAGTAAAAATAATTCGAAATATTATGGTTATTTCGAAGTTTTTGCTAAAAACCGGTTCCGATCACTGCTTATGTTTTGATCATGTTTTGATTGTTATTTAATGGTGGTGCCTAAGTATTATTTGTCAATTAAATGTCAAATTGTTGCGGTTACCATTAGCACACACGAATAATATTACCTATTTAATTCATTTAATACCGTTCAGAAGATGGCGCCTGTCATAATTACGAGTACTTCCAAAAGTCACTATAGCTGTAATTATATAAAGTCACTATTAACTGTAATTATAATAATATCTTTTTCTCACAAACACAAAATAGTAAAGAAACGTTTTAAATTTATTGTTTTACAGTATGTCAGCTAAAATAAAACTTAATAGACTTAGATTAAAATAAAACCATTGAAATGCACGCACCTTTTTTTTCTATACTACGTCGGTGGCAAACAAGCATACGGCCCGCCTGATGTTAAGCAGTCTCCATAGCCTATGTACGCCTGCAACTCCAGAGGAGTTACATGCGCGTTGCCGACCCTAACACTCCTCTCCCTCGAGCTCTGGCAACCTTACTCACCGGCAGGAACACAACACTATTAGTAGGGTCTAGTGTTATTTGGCTGCGGTTTTCTGTAAGGTGGAGGTACCTCCCCAGTTGGGCTCTGCTCTACATCTGGAATGACATCCGCTGTCATGTGCCCTACCACACAAAGCGAGATGTCATTCACAGTGCCCATACCTCTCTTAAAAACCTCCACAAATTGTACAAAATTCAACGGTTAAAGCGTAAAGAGGTAAGATACAGACAGTTGATTTCACACCTATAATATAAGTAGCAATTATATATCTACTATTGATGATGATGATGATGATGATGATGATACTCCTGACCGACTTCGGCCACAACGACAGATTAACTTAGAACTTAACGGCATGGAACGATGATTCATAAGCGTATAGTATGACACACATTTGTCGTAACGACAGGTATGCAAAGGCCGTTACAAACTGTATTATTAGCAGGTATTGAGGTTATCATCAAGATTATCTAGAACATGACACAATATGTTCGGATGAAATGAAGACATTAGGCAGTAGGTAATAGCGCAGAGAGACACGGAGGACGCCGTATGTGTAATGTAGCTATATTATATGTATTACGTGTACGATCGAGAGTATTGATAACTGTGTGAGGTGTGTAGGTAACTAGGTAATTAAGTATTTATCTATTGTTATATGGGGCATTTTCTATGAAATGGGACCTTATTGTCGATGGCGCTTACGCCGCACAGCGTCGCGCGGCATTGTATTTATATCGGAGCATCGTTAATAATGGCATAAGCGCCATCGACAATAAGGTCCCTTTTTATAGAAAATACCACATATAGCCATTTAGTACCCACAATACAAGTATTGATACACTTACACTTTTTTTTTAATTATAATTTTTTAGTCACTGAACAGGGTTTGTTTCATTATATTCGATCTTTTAGGTACCTATATCAATAATAAATGCCTCATTCCAGTGAACTCGCCTAAAAAGGCTTTCGAACCAAACGCTGAACTTTTTATTAATTTCGCCCTTAACAATACTGAATGTCGGAGGGCGGCAGGAGCAAATTCAAAATTTCAAATTCTTATTGATTTGATAATTACTCCCAGTGCATCTCGCTCGCGCTTATTTATGAATGGGTAAATCAACTGTTTCTCGTCACTCGTTGCCACGGTTACGGTCGCCTCGGTCACTCTTAACACCCCGGTTTTATGGTATTTAAAATAACCAGACATACCTACATTATGTCAGTTATAAGCCCTTTCAATATTGGGTCATCTCATCTTCTAATCATAGGTATTAGTGGAACTTATACATTTTTAATACATTTATTCTAATAACAAAACTTCCGTGAGACACAGACATATTAAATATATTAATAACGGGTCACTCACGTGTTTTAAGTCGAAAACGCTCGACATGTTTCACTCCGTACCGAGGAGCGTAATCAGGAGCTTGCGTCGACGGTGACGTATATATAAATATACCCGTCCGTCACCGTCGACCAAAACCTGATGACGCTCCTCGGTACGGAGTGAAACATGTCGAGCGTTTTCGACTTAAAACACGTGAGTGACCCGTTATTAATATATTTAATACATTTATTCTAATTTAATATAAACTATGCTACTATTATTGCCTAACTGCTGGGACAGAATAACAACATAAAAACAGGCCAAGTGCGAGTCGGACTCGCGCACGAAGGGTTCCGTACCATTATGCAAAAAACGGCAAAGAAATCACGTTTATTGTATGGGAGCCCACTTAAATATTTATTTTATTCTGTTTTTAGTATTTGTTGTTATAGCGGCAACAGAAATGATCTGTGAAAATTTCAACCGTCTAGCTTCAACGGTTCATGTCATGTTCAGACAGACAGACAGACGCACAGACGGACAGACGGACAGACGGACAGACGGACAGACGGACAGACGGACAGACGGACAGACGGACAGACGGACAGACGGACAGACGGACAGACGGACAGACGGACAGACGGACAGACGGACAGACGGACAGACGGACAGACGGACAGACGGACAGACGGACAGACGGACAGACGGACAGACGGACAGACGGACAGACGGACAGACGGACAGACGCACAGACGGACAGACGCACAGACGGACAGACGGACAGACGCACAGACGGACAGACGGACAGACGGACAGACGCACAGATGGACAGACGGACAGACGGACAGATGGACAGACGGACAGACGGACAGTGAAGTCTTAGTAATAGGGTCCCGTTTTTACCCTTTGGGTACGGAAGTTCATCTACCCAATGTTCATGCGCGATGCGACAGTGTAGATATCATATTGAATATCAAATCAATAACAGACTTAAATTCGAATGCGCCCTGAGAGTTAATTGATATCGGTATAAAATGATCAACTCTCTACAGCGCTCTTCACGCATTCCTAACAGTCATAGGAACTTAAACTTAAATTTAGACTTTAAAGCCCGAGAATACGGTTGACAATAGAAAGAGTTTTCATTGGCTGTTATGGCTTTTATGGCTGTGAGAGCAGAGGTCCTTCCGCGTGTGTGGTTCCTTTCACGGGGATTCAAACGAAACATGAAATGACACGATTTCAATACAAAAGTCATTGAATTTCTGAAGCTTTTGAGAACGATGGAAATTGTTTAATTTATTATATTATTATCGAGTAAGGCTTACTCGTGCGAGTGATGTCGACGACTTTTTTAATAAAGTACAGTCGAATATAATAATCTTGTAATGTAAGTATACATATTTAACATATTGTATAATATTATGTTACGATATATTTGGCCGTCACTATAGAAAAAAAATATGTTTATTGACAGAAGTAAGTACAAAATAGGTGTTGAAGTCCCTGACTTCTGAGCTAGGTAAGAACCTGTGTTACAGAAGTCAGTGTCCTCTCTCAGACAATGGAAACCGTATAGAAAACAGGAAATAATATATTATGGTTTATTAACTACATTTACAATTTTTACTTTTAAATAAACTATATATTTAATGCTTTGTACACAACACACTTTGCTTAGTTTGGTTGGAGCTATATACGTCAAGGGATAATATTATAGCAAACCGGTAAACAAATGCCAAATATTTTGAAAATATTTGCCTAGATTTGCTGTTGCGAACTGTACTAGTGTTAATAAGCGTAATATGGTAAATGGCTCGGTATTGTAACAAGTATGTCATTAAGGGAACGAGTGCCGGCGATATTAGACAAGTTGAGACCGCCAAACTATATTAATAATCATTACCCCCGGGAGGCGCCACCGTGCCACCGACCTCACCGATATGGACTCAGTTTTAATACATATACAACTCGGAGCCGCTGCCGCGGGCGCGTGCGCACGCGCACTGTGGAACGACGCCATACTTGTAATTATTCACAACGACGGGACTTAATCGCGTAAAATAAGTTTTAAATTTAACTCCGACGTTTCGAGGACGTCGTTGTCCCCGTGGTCTCAGAGAAGACTGGCTAAAGTTAACATCAACATCTTCTAGGCGCGCGAGTTTTTCGAACTACCCGCACTTGGTCTTGTTTATTAACTTGATTAAGTCCCGTCGTTGTGAATAATAATGAGTAAAAATCGTGAAAGTCCAATGTCCAATGGAGATGAGAATTTTCTGTTTTTCGACGATAACTTTTGATTGTCGTAATAAAAACACACACATACACAACGTAAACGCCGGCATGGTAGGCCTAAGAGGTGGTATCGGGACGACCTGGACGCATTTCTCAGCAACTGGATGGATGGATGATGCAGTTAATCGGGAAGATTGGAAGTCTCGGGGGGAGGACCTTTGCCCAGCAGCAGTGGAATACTTTATAAGTAACCAGTTGTTGATTTAACTGACATAAAATAAATACAACTTTTTTCTGATATTACAGAAGCAAACGAGCAGACGAATCGCCTGATGGTAAGCGATTACCGTCGCCCACGGACACCCACAACAACAGAGTGGTTGTCCAGTGGGTTTCCGGCCTTTGAGATGGGAGTACGCTTTTTCCTTGAAGGTTTTTGAAGGTCGCATTGGTCCGGAAACACGACAGTTCATTCCACAGTTTAGCTGTGGAAGATGGGAAGTTTCTGGAGCAGCATATATATTTTTGTGTCCCAATCGAGAGTCCATACACCGCGTGTCTCGGCCCGCTTGCTCCAGTAAATAGTTGCTCTCCTCGTGCTCTCGATAAATTACTAAATCATATTTATTAACCCTACCGAATGATATTTGCTGACGAAATTCAATATCATTAATATCATCGTTATTTCAATTGAGTTTCGGTCACGTTTGACGCGCAATTATGGCCAAATAAAATAATAATAAATGTATTCATTTTACAAGCTTTTATTTAACTTGCAAAGTACCTATGTATGTAAGTAATTAAGTATGTATGTAACATGTTTGTAAGGATCAAATCTTGCAAGTTAAATTTGACACACTTCCCGGTTTCCGATAAAGCTGAAAATTTGCACACATATGTAAGTCGCGTGACAATGCAATATTATGGTACCATCGAGCTGATCTGATGACGGAGACAGGAGGTGGTCATAGGAACTCAGTGATAAAACAACGCAACGTAATTGTGTTTGGGGTTTTTAGAATTGTCTCGATGAGTATTAGTTGCCTGTGGAAAAAAAGTACAGTCAGCGATAAAAGCTTGTACGAAAAATGAATTTTTTGCCAAAAACTTATTTAATAATAGAATCGGGCGTTACTTTGCGGAAATCTGTAATCCAAGTGCGAGTCGGGTTCGCGCACGAACGGCAAAAAAATCACGTTTGTTGTATGGGATTGGGAGCCCCACTTAAATATTTATTTTATTCTGTTTTTAGTATTTGTTGTTATAGCGGCAACAGTACATCATGTGAAAATTTCAACTGTCTAGCTGTCACGGTTCATGAGATACAGCCTGGTGACAGACAGACGGACAGACGGACAGCGGAGTCTTAGTACTAGGGTCCCGTTTTTACCCTTTGGGTATGGAACCCTAAAAATGAAATTAACTAAACGTTGGATTTGGGCGACGACGTAACACCGTGGCTCCGTAGCTCGTAGCGTCGTCTTATTCTATGAATAATACCTATATATCTACACGTAAAAAAATACCAAACAAAGGTTAGCTTTAAACATTTTACACAGAAAACACACCTTTATACATATTGCTTTACTACCATACCCGGTTTAAGGTTGCTACGCTGCTACGACCCGATTTCGCTACAATGGAAAGATGCTGCTACGCGCTACTGCGTGCTACGTGGCGTAGCACTAAGCCTCAAACTTGTCTTCAAAACCTCCTGGACCGCAGATACTACAAGATACTCTATAAAGATATTTTAAAAAGGAGAGGAACCGTGTAGTTAGTTAGTTACTGTTTTTAGGGTTCCGTACCTCAAAAGGAATAAAACGGAACCCTTATAGGATCACTCGTGCGTCTGTCTGTCTGTCCGTCTGTCCGTCAGTCACAGCCTATTTTCTCCGAAACTACTGAACGAATTTAGTTGAAATTTAGTACACGTGTAAGTTTGTAACCCAAAGACGGACTATTTTCATTGGTTTCGCCGACAGATACTTTTACAGTCAAGGGCATAAATATATATACATTCCCAAAGTTTCAAAAATATGTGTACGCTGTATGTAAGGTGTAAACCTTAGACAATAAAGTCACACACATGTTCACATATTTTTGGCCATTTGTCTGGATCGATATTTTTGCCTTCGACTGTACCGTCGGATGAATTCCGCGAGTCTTTTGATCTCGCCGTCGAATGTCGATGCCAAAAGGCGACAATATCTTCATGCCATCACTCCGATGTTATCAGCCGAGCCTTTTCTGCTCGAGTGTCATATGACCTACTGTCCGCGCGTGAATTCCGAGCCGAGCCTTTTCTGCTCGAGTGTCATATGACCTACTGTCCGCGCGTGAATTCCGAGCCGAGCCTTTTCTGCTCGAGTGTCATATGACCTACTGTCCGCGCGTGAATTCCGAGCCGAGCCTTTTCTGCTCGAGTGTCATATGACCTACTGTCCGCGCGTGAATTCCGAGCCGAGCCTTTTCTGCTCGAGTGTCATATGACCTACTGTCCGCGCGTGAATTCCGAGCCGAGCCTTTTCTGCTCGAGTGTCATATGACCTACTGTCCGCGCGTGAATTCCGAGCCGAGCCTTTTCTGCTCGAGTGTCATATGACCTACTGTCCGCGCGTGAATTCCGAGCCGAGCCTTTTCTGCTCGAGTGTCATATGACCTACTGTCCGCGCGTGAATTCCGAGCCGAGCCTTTTCTGCTCGAGTGTCATATGACCTACTGTCCGCGCGTGAATTCCGAGCCGAGCCTTTTCTGCTCGAGTGTCATATGACCTACTGTCCGCGCGTGAATTCCGTGCACGGCTGAGGAATGTTAGGAATGATGGGCGTCATGACAGAGTGGTGTCATTTTGTACGTACGGGCGCGGCGAACATCCCCCCACTTCCTCGACCTCCGAATGCACGGAATTGGCGCGCGGACAGTATATGTGTGGCCTATTTGAATTTGAGCTAAGGTGGCCACCTACAAGCCAATTCGAACGTACACTGGCATCAGAATGATATCTAAATGATATCATTTAGTTCTCGTGCATTTCGCTCGTAGTTGTCCGTACATGTATTGGCGCCTGTTTATCACATTTATTCGTTCAAGTAAATCAATTAAAATTATATATTTTATACCTATACCTATAGTATACCCAAACCGATTTCAGAATGGGTTTTCTTTTTTAAGAGCAAAATAACGCAATTAACTTATTTATCAAAAGTAATTTATTTTACGTACTTGTTTTCGGATATAAAAGTTATGGATATGATTATATATTTATATTAGTATTAAGATTGAGATAATTTACGATTTCAATAGTGTTTAGGCTGAGATGGACTGAAATAACTTTCGATAAGATTTTCCGTCTAGTGAGCTAGCTACTCCGGAATATCGCTACTCGTAACTCGTAGTTCGAAACTTACACAAGTGAAATTGCAATCATAATTAGGTACATGAAATCCTCTCGATCACATCACCTTAAGCATCAGGCTTCTTCTTCTTTCTTCTTCTTCTTCTTCTTCTTCTTCTTCTTCTTCTTCTTCTTCTTCTTCTTCTTCTTCTTCTTACCTTAAGCAGGCTTATGGAATAGATCTTTCCTCATGGACAAACATCCAACCAAATTAACTTCTAATAAAATCGGCAGATAACCCTTGCTATGAATGCCACAGGGGGGCATTCTGGACTAATACTTGTATTTGTTATGAATGCGCCCCGGGTGCGGCGTGCGGGGGTGCGGGGGTGCGGGGGTGCGGGGGTGCGGGGGTGCGGGGGTGCGGGGGTGCGGGCAATTCTGAACTAATACCCGATATCAGCCGCTAGTCATAAGCGCAAACTGTCGGCGCAAACACCCCGTAATTGATTCTGCGCAGGTACAGGCCGGGAGCCAAGCGGGGATCACCAGCTTCATCAAACAATGTCTTTTATAGGAAAATGATCACTTTACTAGTCCAGTCGAATGACTATCTTCGTTGTCAGTTGTCACCATATTGATGCACAGAGGCGTTAATAAGATACGTAGTTTGTCAAATATTATACAGAAAGAATAAATAAATACAAGAATATTCAAAGCCCCGAAATTTCATGTTACATTAGCTTTTGTTAAACTTTCTAAATAATTTTTCGCATTGCATTCAAAAGAAACTCCTCAAAACATGTGGCGGCTTGAATTTTCAGGTATCTGAAGCTTGAGAAACTAAACTCTCGCGAAGGAGCTTTCGATTAGATTTACTTTATCAATGTTGCTTTTATTTTTTTAAGCAACAGGCACATTTTATTGAACAGTTTACTTACAATCCTGGCCAAGTATCTACTTAACAATTATTGTTGCTTCGTCTTACTTTTAAATAATTTAAAACAATTTTTTATTTGTTTTTTGTTATAGCGTAATATTGCTTTGACTACTAAACTACTGTACCGTAACTAGGTATATTGTTAGAATTGTAGTAATATATCCTAGAATTAATACATTCATATTAAAATTATGAAATCATTTAACTATTCCTGTTACTAAAGTTAAAACTCCGATACCTATTTATATTTTATATGATCAAGGACATTTTGTCACTGTGTCACAAAGTACGAACTGGTACAGAAATCAGATTCTTTGACTGTACCCAACATCTCTGTATCACCACTAGAGGTCGCAATAAATGAATATTCTAGGAGTATCTTGTGTGTTGGCGGGCGCTCGCACTAGCGGGCAGATTTAATATAGCGCGGGTTAAGGCGACGGCAAACAGCGCAAGGGGAAGGTTATTGTCCACAATTCGATTGACTGAGTGTTGCTGATTTGGGAATTATGTCGTCGTTTATTGTGCTTTTAGCCCTGAGGAAGCACTGGACAACAAGTTTAATAACTTATATTAACTTTTTGTTAGTTGGTTTCGAATCCTGATCGCTCTGTGCATGCATATGGCACCACTCTGGCGGGTATGGGGCACATTAGTAATTTGACAGTTGATATAAACAGCTATAAACGAAACACAAGTGGTTCTGTTACGAAGTTTTGGGTGGAGGTGGCCATTGGGAGAGCGAAATAAAGCTTGGCAACCTGCGCTCCTGGTCTCCGAGTGGCCACGTCTAACCAAATACCTAGCTTTTAGTTTTTACTTAGAGATAAATATTTTTTAGTTGTAATATTATTAATTAATTTAGTACTTAACATAGTTTTTAGGTTTTTTTTTATATACTAACACCGTTATGGATCAATGCAGATCTGAAATAAACGATTTTTTTAAAAGATAATAAAACACTAATATTAAACATTTAAAAATAAAAAAAATTGTGATCGCTTGGTATGGTGCCCAAAAAGCTGGCCTCATTGCCCCTCTGGATAACATAATCCGCTAAGCGAAATATTGGTCACCCGAAGCCTTTATAAGGCGCTTTGCTAACTCCTGAAGCGAAGCGGGCCAGGTCCCCACGGCCCCAGCGTTTCAACCCCAACCGCCGCAAATATGTAGCTTACCAAGTGTGACATATTTATATACTTGCGAACTTGCGACGCTTGAGGCCTCCGGCCGAGGACGCGGCCGCACCAGCGCCAACTTTGGTGCTATCAACTGTAATACCAAGATGTCGTCTCATGAACATTTTTCACATGACGCGCAATCGTGCGTCGTCGCACATGGGCAATATACCTTGGCTCTTGGCTTCTGAAGGCGGCGTCACAGGGCGGACACGCTATACATCCAAAATCACTTGCGTTTATATGTGTGAACGGCACGTCTGTACACGCGTCATGCGTCATAGTGTGAGTAAGTTGCTTAAAAATAGTACTGAGCGGCCGGCAAACGGCCGTCAATCTGCTGTCGCGGGGCGAGGTATTTCGAGTCGTTGCGGGGCGGTGCGTGGCCGTTCTGTATGATAATACTATTACTTATTCTGTGGCGGCGTACAGCGGCGTCAAAATGTTTGTCTTCGGTTGAACCTAGCGGCAGCGCCTGTGCGTTGTATACTGCCTACTGCCTACAGTGCCTACCCTTAGTTATTTTGGAACATTTTGAGTCAGCTACCCTTAAATATTTTAAGCACCCAGACATTTTGTGACAGTAAAAATGCTACTTAACAGACAGCAAGAAACCAAGATATTTAGACACCAAGGCCGCAAGTGTTTCGTTTACCAAAATCGGTACGGATAAAAGAACTGTTCTGTGAAGTACGTTAAATAATACACTTAATATTTATTACAATTTATAATCTTCAAACATCAAACATTTATTCAGCAAATAGGCCACAGGGGCACTTTTACATGTCAATTTTTACAAGCAATAAAATTAACCAAAAATTACAAAAAACAATTACAAATATGGAATCAAAAAAAAAATTACTTAGATACTTTGATAGAGATGTATTCCTAAACCTTAACCCCACAAAAGTATTAGATTTCTGCTACCCGAAGATTTATCTTTATCTTCAATCTAATAAAGTTCAAATTTCCTTACTTCATCACACACAATATTCGTCGGCACGACTTCGCCTTAAGCATGTGTCTGCGGATATTTTTACAAACGTTATTAGTCTGGCGGGGCAAGGGGGGACAAAAGGGGGGGAGGGTAAGCGAGCCCCATAAGGTCTGGCGTTTGAGGTTGAGGTTACAATAACATATAATTATGAAGACCTTCAGATCCCGCTCTGATCCGATATTTTAATAATACCCTATTTTAAAACTACCCTATTTTATAATACTACTCTATTTTAATACTTCATATTACAGATCAAGGGTATATAATCTGTTAAACAATTAATGATTACACAACTTTGGGAACAAATCAAATTATTTTATTAAGGCGGTTCCCTGAGCCAGAAGGCGAAAAATCTCCTTATATGATCATGTTTTCCTAAGAGGCATTGATATTCGTAGACGTGGAAAAAATATATGTAGTTCTTGACTATATTATCTTTAACAACATAGCTTCCGATACACGAATTATGACACTTCGCTCGATACAATTAATTCCCAAAGTAACCTCTAACTCGGACTTTTAATCTTTCTTTACTCGGTTATTTATTATGTGATACTATAAACAAAAAAAGAAGAAAAAACAATCTTAACATAAATAGTAATTTCATAGCTTTAGAATTTCGATATTGTAAGGTAACATTTTTAAAATAAATAAAAACCGACAAAATTCGATCAAAATTGACACTTGGCGCGTATGTTCTTTCCCGTTCTTTCTTGCGAAATGTGACAAAGACAGTGGCAAACCGATGGAACGGCCTTAAATATTTTGATTAGTGCTTTTTAAGTAGTCCCACTTGTTGTCATTTTCCGTTACTCCTTTTTTGAGGAAAAATGTAGCGCGGCAAAAGACTGGCTCAGGAAAGAAAGGACTGGCAATTACTCCACCTACAAGAGCAAAGCTCTTAAGTGATGATAATGATGAAGTAGTCCCACTAACTATATAGTATAAGTAATAATAATAAATTCATTTATTAAATTGGTCTTTGATCAAACAATTCCAAATATTTAATAAAATAATTTGATTTGTTCCCAAAGTTGTGCAAAGATGGCAGCACTAGTCTATCTCGCTATATCGTAATTCCGTAAGGAATTCGTCCGAGCACGTACTGCTTGCCCTTAGAGTTGATCAAAGACGCCTAGTCTTAGTAAGGTGATGCCACCCTGATAGTCGAGAAATTGGAAAGGGTTGTGGCGGGGTAGCCTTAACGTAATCTATACTGCTTTCCACTGATGAAGGTCGACATAATATATTATTATAGGGTAAATTACCCAATGCTTGACACTTGGCGTTAGTACACACATTGGCTCCTACTTTTCTATAAAAGTACCTTGTCATTAAGACAAGGATTAAAGTCGGAAATCGCTGGAGAGGGGCGACAGTATATTTTACCCTAACTAATTGAATTCAGTATAAATGAGATGTCACCAAACACCAGCTCGGGAAACTGTTTGCCCGCAGAAATGCCAAATTTATTAGACGAAAGCAAAGGTTTTTCTTGCCCTGATTTATTTGCAGAGACGTAATGAAAGATTTGGCTGCGCCGTGGGGGGGGGGGGGGTTAACAAACGGATAAACAAACAGAAGGCTCTCACCCGCGCACGTGCGCGCAAAAAGACGTCGCAGACCACAGGGGATAGACCGCGGGGAACTGTCGAGCTTTACCTCATACATTACCTCAGTATTAAATATACAGAATATGTCATCATACATAGGCGCAAAAAACATCGCTGATATGGCTGGGTAGTGTTAAGCATTACCTCATAAATTACCTCAATACCATACGGAAGGATGTTATTACAAATTCGCTCAAAAATACATTGCTGGGGTGTTGGCCAGCTTTATCTCATGAATTACCTCAATACAGAAGGGCATCCACGCGTATACACGCAAAAAGACTTACATCATAATTGACCTCAATCATACGGAACGACGTTAGGTTATACGACTTCAGAGGGCCTACCGCGAACATCGAAGTTCGCAAATTGCGAAAAAATCTTTCTCTGTCACTTTAACTACGCCTTAATTGAAGTAAAAGAGAAAGATGCCCGCAAATTGCGAACTTCGGTGTTCTTATAGGACATTATTACACAAATTGACCAAGTCCCACAGGAAGCTCAATAAGGCTTGTGTTGTGGGTAAGTAAGTAAGTAAGTTTACTTTATTCTTTATTGCACCAAAATTATACATTTAACATACCTACACACATTACAACACATACATTGGGTACTTAGACAACGATATATATGATACATATATACATATTTATAAATACTTAAATACATAGAACACACCCATGACTCAGGAAATATCCGTGCTCATCTCACGAATTGCCTTTACCAGGATTTGAACCAAGGACCATCGGCTTCATGGGCAGGGTCACTACACTACCCACTAGGCCAGACAGGATCGATACTTATCGTATAAACATGTGATCATTTCTTGTATAATATTAGCTGGTACATAAGTCTAAGGTCAATGTGTGAGGTAGGTACGCGATAAGTAACAGTCTTAGTGAGGTTAGACGTATTATGCTCGAACATATTCCTGAATATTTTCCTTTAATATCAAGTAGGTAGGTACTCAGAAGGAACTGTAATTTCAGATTCTCATATTGAGGTGTGCATTAAGCATTTGTATTGTATTGTTATCAGCCTCACTCTCAGTCCCCGTCAGTCGATGATTTTACCAAGTAATCTGGAACCTCATAAAGGACCTCAATAAGCTCACCTCAAATCGGAGTTAAGTCCCTTCCCTAGTCTCGAAAAGCCGCTGAATTTAATAAGTTGCCAGTAAACGGCCCGCGGCCCGCGCTGGTTGTAACACACGCAAGTCGAGATCTCAGACGGACCAGTATAACTCGACCCCAAGACCTGTAGGAATAAGGATGTATAATGTGAATAATCTGGCAATGGATAAGAAATGAGCTGTTTGTTAGATAAAGTAGAAATTTGAAAAAATATTCCTTTTGATGCTTTTGAGAATGAACAAAATTACTGCTATTTACATTCATCATTGGCCACAGCATCTTGACAAATGATTGTTGCAGCAACAGTTTAATAAGAAAAAGAGGTCTGTGCGCCCTCGGACATCGGAGGTGCGCCATCTTTTCCTGTGACTGTAAAGTCCAAGCACTTCCTGCCACAAAGATCGCAGATGAAGCGCGAATCTCTTGCTGGTTCCTGTAAAGTCCGAAGTCTTTTCTGCTTTAAGTCAACGAGCCAGAGTTCGTCATGCTTCGCATGCCGTTATGTAAAAGGTTTTGCTCCGCTCTTTTAAGGGCTTCCGCTTCCCAGGTGTTCGGGTCGATGCCAAAGGACCATAACAAATATTTACATAAACTCAATATTTTATCGTCGCAATAACAATTTTCCTGTTTTGCCATACATAAAGACGGCTGTATGGTTGCAGCAAAGATAGATATAACTCCGTAATAGATGGATACAGTCTAAGGAAAAAACGTGCCTCGAAAATCAAGAAAATTTGATTCTCGTTCAGAGGGCGCTACTAGTTTTGGCCTACAGTCGTATAGATGGCGTTGACGGTTTCGTTTGTTATTTAACAATTTTAACGCATATCAGTGAAAGAACATGGGTCAAAATCATCAAAATAATTAATGCAAATAAAAAAAATCATTTATCTATATTTAAACACATTTTATCGTATTTTTACAAATCTTCAATTTTAGTTTTAAAGTGTGTCGACAGATGGCAGTGAATTTACTGGGGTTACAAAATTTACTATGACAGTACCGATCTAGTATAAGTTACTCTATGCTACCGTCTACGTCTCGTGCGTCAAGTACGACTGTCAGCTTTTGACTCTATCTTAATAATTTCTATCTTAATTATCTTAATAATTTCTGACTATTGGTCTCATATGAACAATTGATCTTCATATCAAACTGGATATTTATACTAGACGTTGAACATGTTATTCGCCAGAGTTATGTAAGCATGTGTAACGCGTTCTGTTTTTAATGCGGTGGCAATTGCGGTGCACTCCTTGCACTGCCAACTCAAATATGCCGCTTACAATCAGGAGATATGAAAAGTCATTTGGCATTCGCTTGCGGTATTTAGGATTAGTCGGGGGAAGGGATTTTTGTAATTATCAGGGTTTTTGAGGTAGGAGTGTAGTATTTACTGTACGTGTGTGCGGTGTGTGAATAATATGTTTAGAAGCACTAAGCAAGTACCTAAGTCGTTTCAAACACTAAACCATAGAGTAACTTATACTAGAGCGGTACTGTCATAGTAAATTTTGTAACCCCAGTAAATTCACTGCCATCTGTCGACACACTTAAAAACTAAAAATGAAGATTCATAAAAATACGATAAAATGTATTTAAATATGGATAAATTATTATTTTTATTTGCATTAATTATTTTTATGATTTTGACCCATGTTCTTTCCCTGATATGCGTTAAAATTGTTAAATAACAAACGAAACCGTCAACGCCATCTATACGACAGTAGGCCAAAGCTAGTAGCGCCCTCTGAACGAGAATCAAATTTTCTTGATTTTCCTTAGACTGTATCCATCTATTAAGGAGTTATATCTATCTTTGACTAAACCCAATTACCTACTTATCTCTTTTTTCGAAGTGAACCTTCAACTTCTTAGAAATCGGGGAAAAAATTAGTTTAAACGGCATCCGCATCACAGAGACGAATCGATTAACGGCATTCAGAAGAATCGACTCGGTACTAACGACTACTGTCCGCGCGTGAATTCCGTGCACGGCTGCGGAATGTTAGGAATGTTGGGCGTCATGACAGAGTGGTGTCATTTTGTACGTACGGGCACGGCGCACACCCCCCCACTTCCTCGACCTCCGAATGCACGGAATTGGCGCGCGGACAGTAGTAAATGGAGCATGTCATTTATCTAAACAACATCTGTGTCGAGCTATAGGTAACCTTGTGACAGTTGTAATGTAAGCGTCGTGTCCATATAAGAGTGGATGGTACCAGGCCACAAACAAAACCACCAATGAGATGGACGGACCAAGTCAAAGCTGCAGCGGATGGGTTAGCAGTGTTAGCACACGAATGTGCCAGGTGCCATAAAGGCAGCCAACAGAGAGGACGTGTTGTAAAGCTCGTCAGTCATCACCAACCGCTGGAATGACCACGACCACTCCGTCAAACTCACTACAAGTAAAATATGAAAAACTCATTAAATACAAAAAAAATTTCGTGAACTAACTGCGAACAAAGATGAAGAGCGGTACTGTCATAGTAAATTTTGTAGCCACAGTATATTCACTGTGTACACACGATTAAAACAAAAAAATAAATAAATGTATTTATATATGGATAAATGTTTTCTTTTATTCGCAATATTTGTATTGATTATTTTGACCCATGTACTTTCACTGACATGCGTTAAAATTGTTGCATAACAAACGAAACCGTCAACGCCATCTATACGAGAGTAGGTCAAAGGTGATCTATTACGGAGTTATATTGCTGCGAACTGCGAAGAAACAAAATAATTATAATATTTTAATGTATGCCTTGTCAGCGCCATCTTTTGACGGCGTTCGAAACTAACTAGCGATCTCACTAACAGGGACAAGCTCCCACAGGAACTACGCCGACTATTTCACTGTCAGGGAGGATTCGTGTGGATTCTGCTACTCAACGCTAGGTGGCGCGGTAAGTCTGAAGAAACTGAAGTATCTGCATTCTAGTACACCGAGATCAAAGATATGAATAATTATGTAACTTTTTATTCTTACAAAAACTATGTTGTGAATTTTTTTTGACGAATAAGGAGTATATTACGTATAAAGCAAACATAAATCGGGTTAGGGTATAAATGTTAAATCATTTACAACAATAAATTATTGACATGCGTAAAACGTAACTTGTAACTTATACAGAGATAATAAAATATGACATTGATGCATCAAGGCGGTTCGTTTGTATAGAGGATCTACCGGGAAACGCGAATCCGAAATTTCGCTATCCGCCTCTTTATCGCTCGAATATGCAAGAGTGACAGACATGTTAGATAACGAAATTTCGATTTTCTTGTTTCGTGATACACCCTCAGATTGTGGTAGTGGCGCCCTCTACGCAGAGTTTCGCGTAATATTCCCTATTGCACTGCACTACACTTATCAACAAAATAAGTTTTTGTCAAAAATTTAATTTTTGGTACAAGATTTTATTGCTGATTGTACTTTTCTTTCCACAAACAACTAATACTCATCGAGACAATTATAAAAACCCCAGACACAATTAGGTTGCGTTGTTTTATCACAGAGTCCCTATGGCCACCTCCTGTCTCCATCATCAGATCAGCTCGATGGTACCATAATATTGCATTGTCACACGACTTACATATGCAAATTTTCAGCTTCATTGGAAACCGGGAAGTGAGTCAAATTTAACTTGCAAGATTTGACCCTTACAAATATTTTACATACATAGTTACATAGGTACATTGCAAGCTAAATAAAAGCTTGTAAAAAACGCTAAGTTTTAAATTAATTGTCGAGCTGAGTCGGCATTGTAGCCTAGGGGACTTGATTGACATAAACAAACATTTTCCCCACATTGAGCTCAATCCTCGCAAAAACGAATGTAACTAAAGCAATAAAGGTACAAACCGGTTTCCACTCGACGGAACCGGTTAACCGGTTAAATAAAAGTGGCAATAAGGCGGCGGGGCGTGGCGGCGCGGGGTGGGGGGGAGGCTCATATCTCCAGCAATTACCTCTAAACAAATGAGAGCTAACGAAATTCAGGAGATCAGCGCAGGGGTGGCGTGGAGTCGACGAGCAGGGAAAATCAGTTTGTGAGATTCTCTTAAGACTGCATAAAAATTTAAGAATGGTAGCATAATTAATATATTGTCGTTTAAATCTAATAGGGCGAGGGAATGACCCCTGATCTGGGTCTTGTCTTATCCAACAAGTCACCATCGCTACACAGCGCGGCACGAGCTGCGAGCGTGATGAGGATTTTGAAGAAGTGTAAAATCGAATTTAAATTGTAGTGAGCTTTCAATTGTAAGCGCCAAGTGAAATCGTAAAACTGAATGCCTCTTGTGCCAATACATGTACGGACACTTCGGACAAGTACGGACAAAATCGTCACTTTTACACGTTACTTCTTTGTAATAAGGCGAAAAATGAATATATTTCTTTGACGTCGTCTGTATGTTCGAATTGGCGTCAAATACGTGTTAAAACGTTAAATTAAAGTTAAAAATATTATTTATATAATAGTGCATAATTGTTTTTTTCCATCGTATTTTCTCGGAAACGTTCGTATTTGTCATGCTACTTCAGTCAACCTCAGTACTTTTTGTACCGATGACTGAAATAGCATGAATTGTTCGTACGTTTCCGTGAAAATACGATGGAAAATAGTAATGCACTACATCTGTATTATATTATGACGGCGCAATAAATAAGTCTTAGTACTCCTAGCAGTGGGTGGATATTTACAGGCTGAATAGATAGATATATAGCTAAATATTGTAATTACATAGGTGATTGTTGTAATTTTGTAGGTAACCAACAAAGAAAGAAGAAGGAGAAAGACATTCAATGTAAAAGCCTTCTATATACACTAAACACTCAGGCTTAATTAATGCTTTAGATATAGAAAGTGGCAAAACTACGCAAGTGGCTACTACTTGTCACAAGGTAACAAGTACATGATGTTCTCTTTCCCTTCAACAATTTGTAATAAATATTTGGTTCTTCTGCCCACTTGGCGACCTATTTCAACTCATAATCATGATTAAATGAGATATTTTTTTTTACACAAAAAAATGCCCTTACCAGGAGTCGAACCCGGGACCTCCTGCTTCGTAGGACAGGTAGGGTCACTACCGACTAGGCTAGGAGGCCGGTCATAGGGATCATAAAAGTCATGTTAAAGGTGGGCCACGGTTTTCTGAGATCTTGACTGGATCTTCGTTCCAAGGCTTTTATAGCTTTCATGTGTCTTTTGCCAATTTCTAATGCAAACATAGCTATGTCGACAACCACCGTTCTACTGACTGCAGGAAAAATTCTACGTAGCTACTGCACTATTCCATATAACTAAAATACCACTTCCCGCCGACACAACTAATCAAATACAAAGCTCCCTCGCCTCTTCACGGCACCGGCGGTGTTAGGTTTTTTCAGCTTTGACTTGCAAATGCACGCCGCCCGCCGAGTAATTAAAAATTCGTCGACGACAGCGCCCCCAGCGGCGAGTAGCGGAACTTACTTAAAAGTTCACATGCCGAGCGCGGCTGTCTACGACCAGAAAATTGCGTGTTCCAATTGTGTGCAGTTACTATGAATTTCGGGGTCATGTTACGTTGGTAGATTTGAGACTTGCTGGCGATTGGAGAATAGAAACAGCCAGTGTCGCATTGATTTACTGAACAAATTGTAATTTGCGTTTTGGTTATTTACTAGACTTAACAATTCAAGTCTAAATTAAAATAACTCAGTTTTACGAGACTTATTTTATCCATGTTATTTTGGTAATTAAAAAGTTTTTTTAAGATTTCTATCGTCTCTAAATAAGAGCATCTAACAAATATCGCTTTGCCATTTTGTGACATTCTATATGGAAAACATGAATTAAGCCAATGTGGAGGCAACTAGTGCAAGGTATTAATAATTTTGTTTCGTTTGGAATTACATTTGTAATCTTTTACAACTATTATTTACCTCGTATTGGGTGGAGAATTCCGTTGACCTCTCGTGCCTTGAACACTTGGTAACGCTCAAGATTCCACTTTTAGAATTTTAGAATTCTCTTGCTCGGTAGAACTAATTTTCACCGTTGTCATACAAATAACTATTACACCATCGTTTCAGCTTCTGTTGTGCCATTACAATATTTAATTAACTCCCTCTAATTGCTAAAGTACTAATGATAATTGCTGCGGCGATCGTAATTCCCTTCGCCAACCCACAACGACATAAAACACTAACCATCTAACACGAGTTACAATATTTTGGGCCGCGGGAGTAATGAGCGCATAAGATTACGAGTACGATTAATCTGGTCGCGTGTGCGGCGCGATTTGTTCATGTTTAACTGTTGTGCTTATTGCCAAAGATAGATATAACTCCGTAATAGATGGATACAGTCTAAGGAAAAAACGTGCCTCGAAAATCACGAAAATTTGATTCTCGTTCAGAGGGCGCCACTAGTTTTGGCCTACACTCGTATAGAGGGCGTTGACGGTTTCGTTTGTTATTTATAATTTTAACGCATATCAGTGAAAGAACATGGGTCAAAATCATAAAAATAATTAATGCAAATAAAAACAATCATTTATCCATTTTTAAATACATTCTATCGTATTTTTATAAATATTTATTTTTAGTTTTAAAGTGTGTCGACAGATGGCAGTGAATTTACTGGGGTTACAAAATTTACTATGACAGTACCGCTCTAGTATAAGTTACTCTATGCTATTGCGCAGGCGGTTAACGAGCTTACATACCTGATGGGACGATAAGCGCTAAGCTAAGTTAATTTTTTAATTTAATTTCAGGGCATTATGGAAAGATTGAAAATGTGACCACGTCTCGCAGTTTCGTATCCGGCTCAAGTGGTCGGTGGCAAACGTCATCGTTACAACTCATATTGTCACTTCTTTATAATAATCTCTTCAACCCCTTTACCCCCTTAACTTATAGAGCGGCGATTTAAGAATCTCTCGGGCCAATTCGAACAATGATCTAGATATCTATTACTGGATATGAAACCGAAACGATAACGATATTTGAGAAAGTCATGTCGAATTTGACATTTCCGCGATTCCGAATGTACTCTTTAAGAACGATTTTTTTAAGATTTGCTTAAGATATTAGACATCCAATGGATATCTAATGGATATCCCAAAACGTCACAATAATTGTATTAGCGTGAAATGACAATTGGTTTCTCTAATCGGACTGCAAAAGATAACTAGTTGAGAACTAAACTATAACGTATCTATTATATCTCGTATTGTTCTCGTATCTAGTAATTATCACGTTGTTCGAATTGACCGGTCTCTCCTGCTTAGGGTGCGGAGAAGCATCTTCCTGTTCCTCCTTCTTTTTCATCAAAATATTGCTTTGCTGCCTGTTAGGTTAGATTATATAATTATCTCTAGGTCCTGTATCGACAGCCAAATCAGCGCATTATGGCTTCTCTACACGATGGACCATCATAGTGGCCCACTAATATGGGCCAGCGTGTAGAGAGGGTAGTGGTGTCGGATGGCTTATGACCCATCCCGCCACGCCATAAGCCATTCGACACCACTACCCTCTCTACACGTTGGCCTATCTTAATGGGCCATTATGATGGTCCACCGTGTAGAGGAGCCATTAAATGGTTACAAGCAACGTTTTTCATTTATTACATCTTCATTTAGGTACAGTCACCTGTTGTACCAATATGTTACTCTTCGAAGGCCTCAAAAATATGTGCACGCTCTTATGGTTCTACAAAAAACATCGTGTCAGATATTTCTTCGGCCACGTTGTGTAACGTATTCTTGCAGGTGATTGTACGTTTGTATTTATTGTATTTAGGAAAAATCTTCAATACATTTCAAGTTCATTATTTTAAATGCTTTGAATAATAATTTGTCTAATCTCTTATTGGCACTAGGTACCTACCTATTTCAAATTGCTAGCTGTCAGTTATTAGGTATTTAGTATTTTTTCCCTTAGGTAGTTAGTATTAGTTTAAACTTTCCTACATACAAGCTTACCCTCCGTTTCTGTTTATCGCCGATGACCGTCATTAGAGTCAGTTAACGCGCCTCGCGAGCCGTCATCGTGCTCTAATTAATTCACCGCGCTCATTAGCAACACTGTCATTAAATGTGTTATTAACGATTCAAGTACACGGCCTATAGACCGTCAGGGCAGGGACTACAAGCCGTCAGGGCAGTGACTACAAACCATCAGGATAGGGACTACAAGCCGTCAGGGCAGTGACTACAAGCCGTCAGGATAGGGACTACAGGCCGTCAGGGCAGGGACTATAGGCCGTCAGGGCAGGGACTACAGGCTGTCAGAGCAGGGACTATAGGCCGTCAGGGCAGGGACTATAGGCCGTCAGGGCAGGGACTACAGGCCGTCAGGGCAGGGACTACAGGCCGTCAGGGCAGGGACTATAGGCCGTCAGGGCAGGGACTATAGGCCGTATTGCTCAAATCTACAGCCATACCTATGTAAAATAAAACCTAACTTGTGCTAAATTTGCAATGTTAATTTATCTGACTAAAATATATATATAATAAAACAATCATATTATATTGAGTTTACGGTAATATGGTATTTTTATAACAGTTAATCCAGGTAATTAACTTATTACTCAGGCCCCGCCGACGCGACTTGTTGGCAGTGCCGGCGGCTCGCACTGTGTCGCGTAAGAACTCGCCACTTCTTCGTGCTCTCACACTATTGAATGCGCTCCTGACATCAGCTACTGACTGCGATATGTTTGCGTGGCGATGGACGGCTGTGTGCAGTGAATGTCTGAGGTTTTGTGAGAGGATGGATGATAGGTGCTCAACTGTAGTAATTTAGTGTTGTAAATATACCATAGTATTTACTAGTTGTAATTTAAATGTAATTAACTTTCATGGCGCATTAGTTTTATACTGTAATGTCATGTAAATGTGTTTTCAATAAATAAAATAAATTATTGATAATATAATAGGAACTTGGCGCGTCCACCAATATCATTAAATCAAGCTAAACTATTATTTATTCAAGTAGGCATGGCAAAAGGAACTTATAAATCGTTATTCGATCATCAGCGAGATACACTACAGTGCAGGTTGTATCATATCAAAAACAAATCGTTAAAATGTTAACCTTCGAACAGGCTTCACGCGCCTGTATTGCTACGGCGTAGGCGTGCTACGATCTTCACGTCTACGGTTCGTAGCAAGTAGCAACTCCAACAAAAATTAAATATTTTCAATTAGGCTTCTTTGATGACGTAAGCCTCTCATTTGAAATTAATCTAATTAATTTTCAAGTAAATTTATCGTTGAAACTTACAAACTTTTGATGATCTTTGAATCAATGAAAGTATGTAGTTATAATTAGCCTCATGCATGAAGTTTATATTTGAACGAAATATGTTTTATTCGGATGTTTGTTACCGTTATATCATGTTACAAATGCATTTCCGTTTTTAAATTACCATTTAATTACTTAAAATTATAAATAAAAAGTACAAAAATTTGCCCGCGAAAAGCTAGTGAGCGAAACGCTGGAAACGCCACGTGACGTCACGCGTTCGACAGATTAGTGTCATTAGTAGCAAACGTCAGTTGGGCCGCCCAACGTGTGACGTCATCACGCTCTGTCGAATTCGCGCCAAAAATTATGAGCGTTTCAACCGCTCAAAAATTTTCAACATTTTAAATATTTTTTAATAAAATAATGTTAAGGTTTACAAAAGTATTTTTATCATTTCCGGTGTTCCAACGATATAAATTATGAATCCAAAAATAAAAATAAATTCATGCATGGAGCTAATTATGATGTGTTTTGATTTACTGTAGAGTTGTATTATATTGTTATTTTAGTGTCCCACCGCTGAGCAAAGGAATAAGGTGGGCCTAAGTATAGTTACCGAGTGGGATCCACGGTTAGAGCACCATAGATAGTGCAGGTCGGGGTGCAGGCAGACCAAAAGAGATGACGGGACTTGGATGCATTCTTACTTAAGGTGAGATTCAAGTGTGACCTTAAGATAGAGTGCACACCCGAACGTAACCTTTAAGCGTAACGCGTTAAGCTATTGGGCATTTTTTAGTGATGCACTGCACTTTTTTTTAGGATATGTAAATTTAATGTTATTTGCGCCCAGAATCACGAGCTGATTCCATGCTCCTAGAAAAGAAACAATGTCCCGAAATTTTCATACATTTTGTCCTTTCCATTTCGTTACCGCCGTACTCGGCCGTGCAAAGTGTTGGTAACGGAATGGAAAAATAAAACTTGGGACACTTTTTTCCTCCTAGTAGGAACGAAGGAGCTCGTCATTCTGAGTAGGAAAAACATTAAATTTACCTATTTTGGAAAAAAAAGTCCAGTGCATCACTACAGAAAAAAATGCCCTATTACAATTTGTCATTATGTCGAAATTAATATGACCTTGCAACTGCATCTCGAGTGCATCAATTAAGCGCGAGCGATCGTATTTAGTATGATCGTCATCAAAATACCTAACAAATTATAAAATAGGTACATGCAGGTACTGAAAAAAGGGAATAATGAAAATAGTTACAGTTATAAGAACACATTTATTTATTAATCTCTCGTACTATATTTGATATTTTTCTTACGTTATTATTATTGTATTTATACCTACGTACATCGATATATATATACACATAAATAATAATCTAACATTTAATTATTTAGCCTTCGATATATACAAGTAGCCGTGGAGTGAAGTGAGCAAATAGTTATTATTAAATATAGGTAATTAAATGTATACAGCATTGAAAATACTACTATAAATTTAAGACAGAAAATTATTAAAAATAATATCAAATCTCTTTTACTTATAGTAAGAAAACCTGCACTTGTAAAAATGTTTCATAAATCACACTTTAAAAAAAGTCCCAGACCATAACTACTTAAAATACAGCGACTGTACCCTTACCACGAGTCACTGACAGTGTCAACACTGACATATACGCTAACGTCTAAGTAATTTACTTTCTATGAATTTCGCTCGTACTGACATGTGCGAGCGAGATGCATAGAAAGTAAACTACACAAGGTACAGGTGTATTCGAATAATTTCGAATACTTTAGAATGTCGGGTAGTTCTGCAAATCCATACTAATCCATATTACCTTTATTCATACTAATTTTATAAATGCGAGTGTGTCTGTCTGTCTACCTCTTCACACGTAAATCGCTGAACCGATTTAGTTGAAATTTGGTATAGAGATAGTTTGAGCATAAGATAGTTTTTATCGCAGAAAACATTCCTTAAGAAGATGAAAAGCGTGGTGGAAGTGAGATAACTAATGCATCGTCTGATAATTCATGTAAACATTTGCTTAATTGAATTATTGCCATTACACTTTATCCAGTTGTTATAGTTGTCTCTCAAATAAGTACGTTTGTATGGGGAATCAATAAAAAGCAGACTGGATGAATATTTTGCACAGCGAATACATATCGCCATTCAGCAAGCAACTTTCAGCCAGCGTTCTGGGCATATTTTTTAACTTTAGGTATGTTTAAGTACTTGTTAAGGTTGTTAAGTTTTATCACGTTAATATTTTCTTCGTTTACCGCGATAGTTACTCATGAAATAAAACTATGAAAACGGATTATATCGCGTATATTGTATGAATGTGTGTGGGATGTATTATAAATTCAATATACGCGATATAATCCGTTTTCATAGTTTTATTTCATTTTATCACGTTAGTTTATTTTTCCGTTTTTAATGTTGGAATAGATATTCGGAATCATATGATATTCTAAAATATTCGAGACCAACAGGTTTTCTATTAATAATAATCACAATTAAACCTCTAGCTCAGTATACTCTTAAATAATATTTATATGCAATTTAAATAGGTGCCTACTCCTACAATAAATGTACAATTTAATACAAACATTATTTACAATACATTCTATGAACTGACCAATTCTAAGCTAAAACCGCCCACAACCCAAACGTTATATTAGAAAAAATATAAAAATGTCAAAATATCATTCGACCAGAGTTTCGGCTGTTTACACATCGATTGCGCTATCTATTCTATCGCGGGACAGAAGTGAGATATTGAAAAAAAACTTCTTCAATTTCTTAACAAAATACTCGAGAGTTTAATACGAACAGCCTCAATGGCAGCACATTAAACAAGGCGCCAAAAGTATTTGCCATTCTGGAATACTTTTCCAAATAGGGATATATCTCTACAGATCATGTTAAAAATAGGTGTTGCAGTGTAATTGTTCTATGTATGGAGCCATATCTCTTTTTGTTAATTTGCTAGAGAATGGTAATAGTTATTTGTGCAACAAGAGAGGAAAGTTGCTTTTTCTTGCGAGTGTTTATTTCGAGTCCCGAGAAAGCGAAAGATTCTATAATTGAATCACTAGCGAATCGATAATTTTTCACCTCAGTAGTGAAAACGTATTAAAAGTCAAAATGTATTTCGAATTACACAGAATAATACAGAGAAACAAAAAACCAAGATTGTAATAACAGTATGAAGTGGCAGTTCATGGCCTTCACTAAATTCAAAAGCTACTTTGTTTCACTCCCTGGAGTTAGGAAAGTCGCACTTTCCTCACTCCAGGGAGTGACGAAAGTAGGCTTGTTCGAGCTGCTGAGGTAAAAAATATTTTGACGCGTACCTACTTCTAGGGTTGTGAAGGTCTTACATAAATATGAAACATACATTAACCAAGGGAACGCATATTTGGTAGACTCCTTAATTATGTACAGTGTCGAAGTCTTTAAACGTAAAATAGTATTGCTTTCATCACGCAAGTCTTACAATTAAGGAATACTGATGAAGAGATCTAAAGAAAGTCTGGAAACAATTAAGACATATTCAAAATTACTACCGAAAAGATAAGAATAGGTTATTTAAGGTTTTTGCAGGCTGTGGAGTATTTCATTAAAAATATTAATAGACCAAAAAAACTCAAGAAATACATTTCCGGAAACACAAAGTCTTTATAAAAAATATTGAAACACAAAAGTCACATTGGCAAATATCACAACTTGTTATAAAAACATGAATTGTGTCCACCGAAACAAATCACTCTGTATGCTGTTTAGTTACTGTTAGGTAAAAGGAACTCTTGACCCCATTATCAAATAATTTAATAATTAACCAATTCAACCATCCAATATTATGTTATTGAAGTCTACACATAATTATAGATGTCAAGACCAGCCTTAATATCCAACAATATAAATTCTTCAAGGGATTTTGAGTCTTAATTACACAAACACTCTAATTAATAGATGTACAAAGTCGAAGAAGAAATGCTGTAATGAATAATTGCAATAAAGGTTACAATCTGAATGCAGCGTTACTGCAGCAACGTTGCAGCACTTGCAGCAGCGTAAACCTGGCGATGTTATCGTTGATCTCCTTGTTAAACCGAGTGGCAGATAAAGCGCTCCAATCGCGACACCAATGCGGCAACAACAGGAACGTAATTTATCAAGGAAATAGCGACTCGGATCGATTCTTCCGTTTTGTTGGATTCTTTGACTTCCCACATCTATTAGTTGAGTTAAAGCTCATTTAGACGGTGCAAGAACACGCATGCGGGTTTCGTTACATTTCGTCTGAACTTTATGATCGTTTGATATTGCGTTATAGGTACCCCAGCAATCTCACTAGAGGCCACCATCTGACTTACGTAACTAGAGGAAGATTAGACCATCTATGTACAGGCCTTAGGGTTTCCATGCTCCTTGGTATTCATGTCTTCCTATGAATAGCATTCGAGATCTGGCACCGTCTATCTGAGTTACAGAAGTAGGTACTGATAATATTAGACCATCTGCAGGCCTTTGCTGAGGGATTCCACGTGCTCCTTGGCCTTCATGCGGAGCGCCGCGATAGAGGACGAGCGCGGGTCGGGCGGCGGCGCGGGCGCCGGGGCCGGCGGCGTCAGGTAGCTCGGGTAGCCGGAGGGCGGGTGGCTCAGGAAACCTGTAGTAAAAACATCGTGTCACGTATAATGTTCCTTTAAAATGTGTAGTGTTCCGATTGTGGCCTCAGCTAAGTTTATATCATAATTCATAACACTCGAAATACGTATTCCCTTCTCGGGGAAAAAACCTTGCAATGAAGTGCAGATAAATAAAATGTCCCTCTTTTCTGAATTCTTATACCAGTGTCAGCGTATTTTGGGACTTGTCAAGACATCAAAATGAGTTCTAGTTATGGCCTTCATAAATTACCAAGATTTCCTTGAAAGAGTGTGGAAAATCAGCGACCCGTTGCACTAATCTTGATAAAAATACGCTTGTCAAAGATCTAGAAAACAGGCGTTTATCCGTCAGGCGGAAATTCTTCCGGATTGGCGAGCGTCCGTGCATAAAATTCCTATGTAGTTCTGACCTCCAGTCACGAGAAATGATGGATGAAGAAGAATCATCTGCTGCTTACCTGGTAGTGCCGTGAGTAGGGGAGGCGCGAGCCAGGGGTCCACGGGCAGTCCTAGTCCACCTAGCCTGGGGACTCCGCCGCCGCACCCATACTCTGACAGGCCGAGCCGAGCCGCTTCCATCTTCTCCTGGCGCCGCCATTTTGCGCGCCGGTTCTGGAACCACACCTGGAAGTAATTGAAAATAACGTTGTAGATACATTACATGACTTTTATTCTGTAAGTAGCTGGCAATTCTACGTGAGAATAATATATACTTAAATCAAACCTGGTATGAAACAAAAAAAAGGGGGGGGACAAAAAATCAGTGCTGCGCCATCATATTGTAATGAAATGGCTGACGCAGCTTATGCTGAGCCCGTTCCTTTTATCACACGTGATAATTGTAAATCTTATTTTTATATATTTTGTAACTCGCACCATATAATATTTGTGTAGCAAAAAATGGTTTCTCATTCTTACAATCAACATCACAATCTCATACTTAGTTAAACTTGGAACATACTGTACAACAATGTGTTTTTTTGTACAAAATAAACGAACACAAACAGTCATAACAAATAAACTGAACGGATACGTTTGTTATTTTCATGAAAACGTGCACATTTTTGTCAAGAACTACTCGTACTCATCATAACAGATATTATGTTTCCACGTTTGCATATTGGCTCCAACGTTGGTACATACCGACACAAAGTAAATTAAAGTAGCACATCTTCAGTTTGAAATGGTGCTTCAGTTTCAAAAGTAGCTTGTCGTAGCATCAGATTACACGCAAAAAGTGGCTACCCTTTGTGGCGATGTATGTACTTATGTTCACTAGTTCAGTACCTAGGGTCTTCTTCTTCTTTTAAAATTATGGCTTCAGCCCAGTGGGACTATTTCGCCAGTGTCAAGGTATTAAGAGGTTTACAAACGACAAAAATTTGTACGGTTGTACAAGACAGTGTACGGTGATTTGTTAGCTCTTGTAAATCGATAGCTAGACTTTACAAGAAGCACGAGGACTACCGGCCGTTGACTCCAAGATGGTGGTTAAACGCGCTTCAAAATTAATTCTCCATTCACTGCACACTACCACATTAGTTTACTGTATAATAAGCTATCGATATTACACTTTAAACAATATTAATGAGCAAAAAACAAAGTAATTAATCACGATGCTAACTATCAAGATGGCGCTCGAACCGGAAGTCCCGTACCTAGGGTCGGACCTAGCTAATTTTGGGTGGCATTTGCAATGACAATTTGTGACATTGTCATTTTTTTACGAAAATATGACGTTAATAATAAAACTCCCCCACTTCGTTCTCTTCAAGTCCGTGCAAATGTGGACTCTTATGGCTCGTAAGAAAGATCAGTCGTTGCATCCTCCTTGGATTACTAACATTCAATTAAATTTACTGTAAGTTCTGCAGCTTTCTTTGCTGATAGAATAAAGGATTCCTAGTTTTAGTTTTATAATTTATATATTATATTATATATGTTAGGTATATGTATTTATATTATATGTATTGTAAATATTTCGATGTATGTTAAATTTTAATTTAGCTTTACGTTTTATATTTTGTTAGTAGTAGTAGCACCGCCCACTATCTCTCTGCTTTGCCTTAAGGTTGACTGGTAGAGAATGCTTTTGGCATAAAAGGTGGACCTTTTGTACGATAAGTTTTCTTTTGTGCAATAAAGATTAAATAAATAAATTCAACATGTCAACACTGTCTGTGTAGTTATCGAACATGTTCGCGTATATAAGTAAGTTGCATTTTGTTTTAAATAAATTGAAATTGAAATTGAATATATGTTACTGTATTTAGTAACACTGTGCCATGTTCCAACGTTGGTGGAGCCCCACATGGCATGATGGCACGGGCCGACACCATCGCTCACCCGCAGCCCGCAGGGTTACCAACTTGCCACAGATTTATGCCGTTCAACTTTTTAACCCAATTAACTGCTAATTGGCCGTTTCGGTTCCGTGTCCAACACTTGCGATTTTAACTAAAACGAGTCTGAAGAAGTTTAGTTTGTTGTTAAAGACAGTGCTAACAGTACCTACAAACGAAGAAACACACAACATGTAGTCAACAATCGCTGCGCGCATCGAATTTTACGGTACGTGTCTGAGTACTCATAACACAAGCCTCCTTGGGCTTACCGTGGGACTTAGTCAATCTGTGTAAGAATGTCCTATAATATTTATTAATCTATTTAAACGTTATATTTCTAAATACATGAATGTGATAACTTCCAAAAGAAAATGTCTACAAACATTTTATGTGGCAGCTAAGCGATAAAAATAAACTTTCTTAGGAATTATCATTCGACGCAAAAGGTTATAGACAGTAGGCCGAGCACATGATTGGCGCGACAGTATCTCGCCGCGAGATAGACTACCCGTCTTTTACTAACTGTATTAATTAAGGCAAGATACTCTCGCGCCAATCATGTCCTAGCCCGGCAGGTGTATTAAGATGTGTTATGGAAAATCTACAATTGTAATGTAATGATCATTAGAACGTTATTTTACACACATTAACATAAGCAAAAGTTCTTAGCCATTTTTATTGAATATAGGTTAATAGACAAGACACTTTACACTTTAATTTCATATCATCAAACACAAGGGGTCAGGTCAGGTGTAGGTATATCTAATCTGCGTGACGTTGACAAACAATTCAAATCCGCTTTTATTTTTTACGCCAGCCTTAACAAACCTACACAAAAGTCAACAAACGTCACACACATTTAAAATGACTATGAAATAATATCCCAAAACAAACACAATAATTTCTCCCGCGTGACAACCTTGCGAGCGTCGTAAATATGGCGACACTACACGACACGACACGACACGACACGACAGCGTTAAGCGACGCGCAAGATCCGTGCCGTTTTATTGCCATTCAGCTTTGACTTCATCGCCTCTAAGTGGTTAATGGCATTTGGCGTTGCGAACTTGTGCTGGGGACACTTAACTTGAACGAATTGATTATTTTGTTAAATTTAAACTTTTTGAAATGATAGTAAGTATCTTAACCCTTGTCTAGGCAGCGTTTTTCAAAAATACATCATTTTATACCTTCTTTTTATATTTTTTCGTAGAGTACTTTTTGCTCTATCAGCAAGCCAGACTTGAGTTAATTTTGTTTTTATTTGCCTATTAAAGAGTTATAATAAGTGTATTCTTTCCATTTTTTACTTTTTACGGCAAAATAAATAATTGATTAGTAGGTAATTACTAATAGTTGATGTATCGTTATCAGTAATTTCTTATATGTATTGTAGGTACAAAAACATGGACCCGGGTATGTCCTTAAACTACGTCGAAAAGGACCCGGGTATGTCCTTAAACTACGTCCAAAAGAGAGGTATGGGCACTGTGAATGACATCTCGCTTTGTGTGGTAGGGCACAGGACAGCGGATGTCATTCTAGATCTAGAGCAGAGCCCAACTGGGGGTACCTCCACCTTACAGAAAACCGCAGCCAAATAACACTAGACCCTACTAATAGTGTTGTGTTCCTGCCGGTGAGTAAGGTTGCCAGAGCTCGAGGGAGAGGAGTGTTAGGGTCGGCAACGCGCATGTAACTCCTCTGGAGTTGCAGGCGTACATAGGCTATGGAGACTGTTTAACATTAGGCGGGCCGTATGGTTGTTTGCCACCGACGTAGTATAAAAAAAAATTCTCTTATTAGAAAGTTTTAGTCATGCTTATTCGTTTTTGACTTCCTGAGTTCATTTTAACATACCTTTAACATTTATTAACATTACACCACAACAACTTGAAGAAAAGGTCTGTAATAGGATCGATTATAGATGTTAGGATCTAATCAAGACAGATTAAAATAGCAATAAAAAAAATCGGTTCTACAAGGTGTAATAATTGTAATCGCTACATGTAACGGTGTCTTCAATAGTAGAATGTATTGCATGTGTAGCTGACATACGTTTTAGGAGACAAGTTGTTAGTGTATTCAATACAATAAAACACAAGTGACAGAGAGGTCTCGCCAGAAGTCATTGCCTCGATGGAGCTCTTGGGACTTGTTAACGTGTTTCAAACGAGGTTCCAACTTTCCGAACTGGCCGTATATTACCCGAATTTAATACATTTGACAGCGTGCATGTCGCTCGGAATCGAACCCCGCACGCGATGCCACCCCTGAATCATTTCACACTACAATTTGACACCACGAATGTATGGTAATGTTCGAAAATGTCCTTTATCTTGCGCGATATAGAATATGATATCGCTTGGAGGAGCTGGTCTTGCTAAGACGATGTTAGTTGTCTAGAATAGTCGTGGTTGAGCTCGTACTGATTCTTATAACTTACAAATGATCGGTGAGTCGAAAACTCAGGTGACCCGGTATAAGTACGCTTTTAGCCGACTTCAAAAACGGATCTCAATTATCTTTCTGTAATTTTCTTGATTTCTTGAGTCTGGCTAGATCGATTAAATGATTTTTTTGGGAAGGTCACTCTGACATCGAATGAGAATTCGATAATGAAATCTTGGATAAAGCAAGCATCACTTTTCAAATGTTACATGTATATAGAGGGATCTGAGATGTTATTTTGATGACATTTCAAACTGCTTAGTAGAATCTTTTCTATAAGCGTAGTAATTTAGATCTTGAGTGTGATTTCACTTAATTGTTTGGTTGCACATTACTCATGACTACTCTAATCAGTCATTGTATTATTAAGTGAGAAAGAACTCCTGATATGTCTCCTGTGCTAGAGTGAGAGCGTGATTCGCTGTCAAACATCGGTTTTGTTGGACAGTGAGAATTTGGTATTTTGTGCAGAGGTCATGTTTCGCTGGCGCCATAGAGAGATGTGCCTCTCTTACCAATGGGAATATACAAGTTAGTTTTCGGGTAGTGTCGCCGAGTTAGGGGAGAGTGGGGAATTGGGAACACTTAACTTCAAACGCTCTAAAAAGATATAAGAACGTAATAAGCCGAATTTGTATGCTAACCGTTAGTTTGGTTATCTGTCTATATAATCTTATATATATAAAAGTTAATGTTATCCTACAAAATTTGAGTGAAAACAAAAACCTTGCCGTTCCTTTTTACCCGAAACGGCTGAAACCGAATAGGGTAATTGGAAACAATCCGCGGGGGAAACAAATCGAAAGAAGTTTCAATTTAATAGTATCACTTTTCAAGGGTCTTTTTTTTACTCACGGGACACGTAAAAAATTACAAAGTAAAAAAATATTGCTATTTCAATCAGTATGTAGTAAGAATCATTGATAATGCAAGGGTTAATTGAGAACGCTCTCGTTTTCTTAGTTCCTAATTACCCCAATTGAATAATATCAATTAAAATGAGTGTCACTCATGATTGTAATTTTGGTGAACTTGAAACCACCCGGGGTTTGAAAGCAGATATCATATACAAGATAATAACAATATTTGGAGTCTTCAACTACAAAAACTCCATGCTTACATATATCATGATATATGATAAAAAATATAACAAAAGTTGAAAATATTTTGAAATAAAACTATGAAAACGGATTATATCGCGTATATTGAATTTATAAAACCGATTCATAGTTTTATTTCATGAGTAAACGGATTTGAAAATATTTTGTTCGATTAATCGATTAATAGTATCAGAAACGCCAGCAACAAAATAAAAGCAACTAAAAATAAACACAAAAAGCTAACAGAAAAAACATTAAAACTTATAGATGAGAGACAGTCTTTACACCTCGCAACGAATAGCCCAGAATATAGAGAAAAAGATAAATTGGTAAAACGTAGTATCCGTGCAGATATCAGGCACCATAATACAAAACTGGTAGAAATAGCCCTAACAAAAAACAAGTCCCTCAAGGCCGCAAAAAAAGGTGCATCTCAGGGGCAAAGCTGGATAACTAGCTTAAGGGACAGCAGAGGAACAAAACAGGGAGACAGGAATACAATTTTGAATATAGCTACAGAATATTATAAGGCTCTCTACTCGGACCCCCTCCGAACTCAAGATTTACCAATCGAAGACGATAGTTTCAGCGCCATCCCACCAATCACAGAGCATGAGGTATACTTAGCGCTTCGGAAAATGAAGTACAGCAGAAGCGCGGGTGAGGATGGCGTCACAACTGAAGCGTTGCGAGTTGGGGAGCCATCATTAATTCCTCACATTTGTAAATTATTTAATAAAATTATAGCAACTCAATCTTTTCCTAAAAATATGTGCCATTCGAACATAATCCTGTTGCATAAGAAGGGCGACAAGGCTGATATAGGCAACTATCGCCCTATTAGTCTTGTATCCCATCTTTATAAAATATTTATAAAAATAATAGAAAACCGCATATCGGGTCAACTTGATCTGCACCAACCACCCGAACAAGCGGGATTCCGTCCCGGCCTGTCTACCACCGACCACCTACACACGTTAAACCAAGTTATCGAAAAATGCCACGAACATAATCTCCCCCTCTACTTAGCCTTCGTAGACTATTCAAAAGCGTTTGACAGCATATCACACCATGCCATCTTCACAGCTCTAAGTCACCAAGAAATATCCCCTAGTTACATCAAACTTCTAAGCACCGTATACAAACATAGTACAGCCGCCATAAAACTACAATCTTCTGGCCCGTCCTTCGAAGTGCAAAGGGGAGTAAAACAAGGAGATCCGCTATCGCCGAAACTTTTCACCAGCACATTAGAACATGTCTTCCAGAAGCTTGCGCCGCGTTGGGGAGACAAGGGGTTGGTTGTCGGAGAGAAAAGGTTAACCAACCTTCGCTTCGCCGATGACATTGTCCTTTTTTCCTCAACGGCATCCGAGCTACATCATATGCTAGAAGACCTTAGCTACGCAAGCCTCGAGGTTGGACTGAAGATGAATATGTCAAAGACCAAAGTCATGACTAACAGCACAAAACGTAGGATTGAGGTAAACGGAGAACACATTGCATATGTCCATGAATACCTTTATTTGGGCCAAATAGTCTCTTTCCAGGCGCGACAAGAAAAAGCCTACCTCTATCACTCAAACGTAGGCTCATGGACATGTGCATACTTCCAGTCCTCACCTACGGTGCTCAGACTTGGTCTTTGACGGAAGCTCAGAAGTCCAAACTCGGGGTTTGTCAGAGAGGTATGGAGCGCAGCATATTAGGTGTGAAACTCGGGGATCGCATCCGGAACACCACGCTGCGCTCTAAAACCCAAATAATAGATGTAGCTCGGAAAGCGGACAAGTTAAAGTGGGACTGGGCTGGTCATGTCTGCCGCATGCCGAATGACTTGTGGGCCAAAATAACCACAGAGTGGCTGCCCCATGAGTCAAACCGGGGATCCGGCAGACCTCGTCGGCGATGGCGGGATAACTTGGACTCCTTTTTGAGCGACTGGCCAGATGTAGCTCAAAACCGGGAGGAGTGGAAGAAGAGGGGGGAGGCCTTTGCCCAGCAGTGGGACACAATAGGCTCGTAATAATAATAATAATCGTGACCACATGTGTCACTTAGGCACATGAAGGCCTCTTATTGTTTGTGTTAAACATACTCAAGATTTTTTGTGCAATCAGAAGTACCTACTATCTCACTGTTTTTAATTACCAGCCGTTCCCAATTCCCCCACTCTCCCCTATAGCCCCTAAAGCCGTTTAATACACGGCACATCAATTACCGAGGTTTGATCGTGTGATCTTGTGATCGTTAGGTCGTAAACGCTCTCGACTGCCGACGATCGACGACGGCACGGTGTAACGCGAGCTACTGTCTGTCTGTCTGTCACGCGATGCTTTTTATTTTAACTGCCATTATATGAGGAAAGAACAGGCAAATGGCTTTTTTCATAGCCGATTTGGTAATCGAGAATTACTATTTGAGATTATGTCAATAAGTTTGCTAAATAACTTTTACGGTAGACTCATTAAGTGGTGCATAATTAATGTCATTATTTTACCTTTTTTCCGACGTTTCAGCTAGGTTACACTAGCTGTGGTGGTGTGTACAAAACGAGAGAGTTTAAAGTGTTATATCTTATATCATTATTTAAGTGGTGGTTTTAAAAACATGTTTTTTGGTAGGTACCTTTTTTTAAACAAAATCAACGAAATTTTATTCCGTTTCCGGTAAAAATGTTCAAATATTATCTTTTACGATCTTTCTTGAATGCAATTTTATTATTTGGGTCTAACACAAAACTGTGTTCGCATCTTTCCTGTAGACATACCCAAAAGTTAAGGGCTATAAAGGTTAATTTTCTTATTTAACCCTCATCCCCATGAAAAGGTACTCCTTTTATTTGGATAAGTATGACAAAATCATTATCTACATACCCGCAAGTTTAACTATTGCCCACAGGAGAGAAAAGTTGTGTGTTCGTCCGAAATGTACAGAAATAAATGCATCTGAATCAAATTTCATTCACTATTTTGCGCTCGAAGATGCTCGTCTTCTTAAGAAAAGCAAAATAACTGTAAATCAATTATTGCAAAACTATGAATTAATGCTAAGATCAACCGAAACGTAACCCTTATTACATTAATTAACAAATCCGCATTTGACCCAACAATTATAGCGTTAAGTCCGAACATTAATCCCCGCGAGTCCCGCGACTCGCCAATGAACAAAATTAACAAGAATTAACGTGGACATTTGTTGCGACCAGTTATGGCTATAATAAGTGCCACTCACGCGATTTCCACCTTCAACCTCCATCACGTCTTTAAAACACACGCGTGCCACACTAAAATAAACTTTCAACAGTTATAGTTAGATCTAGTTTTGAATTTCGCGATTCAATAAGAAGCGAGTTTCCGACAGTTACACGTATCAACTAATTTCTTATTATGATAATGTGTCATTAAAACCTTGTTTACTTGTATTAGGAGCTATGTCGGCGTGGCAGCGCGGCTAAGCGGCGTTCTGCGTGATATTAACACTTAGCGCTGGAACTTTCAGAATGAATGGCGCTGTAATTTTAATTTTCTCGTACCGAGTTTAAAAGTTACACAAATGGCGTTTATAAATTAGTGTTTTATTGTTGTGAGTCACTGTTTTTAGTTGGCCTTCACTCTAAGCCGGTTATGGGTATTAGTATTAGGGACGCGTGAGACGAATGTCGAGTTATAAGTTTAAAACTTCTTCTATTTTCTTCGCGCTTATATATCAACCAAATCTTATTAACAAGCTTTTATTAGGTAGACCTGTATGTAACTAACTATGTAATGGAATCTAAGGTAACTAATTTAACCATCTTCCAAGGATCGTAGCGCCATGAAAATTGGCAGCTGCATGTAGTTCTGATGACAATACAATAATATGGTACTGTCGAACTGATCTGATGATGGAGCCGGAAGATATGAACTGGAACTTCATGATGGAATCAACTATGTAATGGAATCTAAGGTAACTAATTTAACCATCTTTCCGGTTTCCGATGAAGCTGAAAATTTGCATACGCATGTAAGTCGGGTGACAATGCAATATTATGGTACCATCGAGCTGATCTGATGATGAAGACAGGAGGTGGTCATAGGAACTCGGTGATAAAACAACGCAACCTAATTGTGTTTGGGGTTTTGGGGGAAAAAAAGCACAGTCAGCGATAAAAGCTTGTACTAAAAATGAAATTTTTGCCAAAAACTTATTTTGTATATGACATTATTTCTTTATTTTGAGATTGTATAAAGTATTATTACGTTAAAGATATTTAACTAGACTTCCCACAATAGGTTTTGAAAACTGCTTATCTGCCGAGCGTTTTCACATTGACCGATCCGATATCGGGTGTAGGATCCTACATCCTCGTAGTTAGGCCGCGGGGGCGCCGTCTTTAGTTACAATAATGCCCACTTTCCACTGCGAGCGGAACGAGCTCCGTATGGACATGGAGTCCGTTTAACTCGCAATGGCGAACTGCATATAAGTGCTTCCACCGAATAAGAGTGAGCGGAGCGGACTAAACGAGTTCAAAGAGTCACAAAAGTGGTCGCAGAGTCGAGCGGATTCCGAGCGGAGTCCGCTCGACTCGCAACACTGATTTTCATACAAGTACATCCATCGCGTGCGAGTAAGCGGAGCGGACTGAGCGAGTTAAAATGGGTCCGCTGCGTCATGGCGTCGCGCGCTAGTTTTGAACGGACTCCGCTCAGACCCCCGCCCCCTCCAACCATCCCTACCCCTCTGATACTGGCTGCCAAGTTACTCCGCAGTCCGCTTCTAATGGAAGCTCACAAACTCGCTCATCTGACCCCAGCCTCATTTCTAGCCTCGCTCGCTCCGTAAAATCCGCTGGCAGTGGAAGGCAAATGCTGAAACTCTTTTTTAGTGGAAGTGCACAGCTTATTTCCTCCGGTCAGCTCGGTTCGCTAGCTCCGTTTCCGCTCATTACCCTTTTTTAGTGGAAAGCCCGCATAAACATTATGCCTACACATACGCACACCAACAAATATTATCGGTCCGACAGCTGACGAGGGGCTCCGACATGGCTGAATTTGTCGGAAGCGCCTTTCCGATATCGGCTCGGAAGGCACCTATAAAAACAACTGCAGGAGAGTGCCATTCGTATTAAGTCCGCCTTTTTTGCGTTGTCAATCGTTTTTTTTTGTATTAATGATTTATTAAATATATAAATAAATACAGAGGAACGCATATTTCTTACATTTTACTTCCTTTTGACATCCGATATCGGATTGGACAATGTGAAAACGCTCTTAAAGTATGATACTTTTAGGTTTACTGACATTTGGTTCTTAAATTGGCGTCACAAGAGTTTTAATAATTGATATTTATAAGACACGTTGAATTCTTTCCGTCGACGATTACAGTTCAATCAATTAAAATTGCGACGAGTGGGTGTTAAGATATATTTTACTTTTATTATATTAGTGAAGAATATCGCATCAAAAACTTCTCCCTATTGTGTCTGTAGGTAATAGTCGCTAAGAGTTCCAGTAACGACACTTAACTAAATTAATAGAAACAACTCAAATACATTTGTTACCATGTTCTGATTGAATAAAACGACAATAATAGAAATAAAACAACATCCCGCCCGCGCCAACTGTCGCTCAAAAAACAGTGATGGCGGCATGACAGCTGTCAGATTTGCGCGCCAAAACGCCGCGCGCTGATTGGTGGAATTTGAATGTGATTGCGTTTGCAATTGGATTAGTCGTGCTTGTGTTGTGTTTTAGTTGTAATTGACCAGTAAATTGACTCGGTGGAACGGACATATGGGTTTAAGAGGGAGAGGACAATGAGCAATTGATTCTTTTCATTATTTTTTACAGACTTGACTTTGTGATTGATGAATGTTGATGTTATTTGATGCAGTTTTAATGTATGAATAAATGCAAAATGGTAACTAAGTGATCAGTGATTTGAGTTTATTGTTACACCCTTCGCCATTTGAAGTAATCTGAGTCTCTTTAAAAGCTTTTAAAAGGTAGGGGTAAATTTGGGGCATTTTCTATGAAAAGGGACCTTATTGTCGATGGCGCTTACGCCGCACACTCGCACAGCGCCGCGCGGCATTGTATTTATATCGGAGCATCGTTAATAATGGCGTAAGCGCCATCGCCAATAAGGTCCCTTTTTATAAAAAATACCACATTTTATTAAATAAAGGTATAAATACACTTACTGAAGCAAGCTTACAGTCAGCAGTGCTCCTTTTTTTATACCACGTCGGTGGCAAACAAGCATACGGCAAGCATACTTAGACTTTTAAATCTATTATATTAAAGAATTAAAATTAGCGTATTGAGGAGGAGGTGTAAGTATACCAATTACAAACTGAAATAGAATATTTGATAAAAAATAATTCGATTTGTTCTCAAAGTTGTGTATAAGTAGGTAAAACCTTAAATAAGTAGTAAAAAGTAAGGCCTACACAAGCCTATCGGACGCGATAAGTTGTGTCAAGGGACCAATAACGAGTACAAGTCGCCCCATTAGCGACGCTCCACTTTACACTACACGATACGACACGACACCATATTACGACACAGATACGGGACGTCGGGATAATACGACACTGCGTCGTAGGATTTGCTAGAACTGTTTATTTGATCCCTATTCAACTGAACAAATCCTAAAAATAATCATAAAATACGTTTACCAACAAAAATTCGCAAAAATGCATTGGCCGTCTCAACCGCTCTTGACACAGCGTTGCAACAATCATCCGTCAGGCATGCAGTGGCCATTGATGATGGTGATGACAGGTTGACTATAAATGTTATCATTAGTTGCCGTGTCGTACGCGTGTCGTGTTGTATCGTGTAGAGAAGTGCTATGCTATGCTAATTAAATTTATAATGCAGCGCGGGTATCGCCGCCGCAAATTATCTTGGGGCCTAGCCAATATGACAATCGTACATCGATAAACGCTAAACGAAAAAAAAAAACCGGCCAAGTGCGAGTCGGACTCGCGCACTAAGGGTAAATTACGTAAATTAGTAATTAAGTCCGACTCACGCTTGATTGCACATTTCTAATAGGTTTTCCTGTCATCTATAGGTAAATAACTACTTTGTGTATTTTTTTCAAAATTTTAGACCCAGTAGTTTCGGAGATAAATAGGGGGGAATGGTCATTTTTTGCCTATTTTCTTGAATAACCTAAAATTATAAAAAAAATGTATTTGAGATACTCATAATAAGCTCTTTCATTTGATATATATAAAACACGATATAGTTTGAAAAACTTTATTTTTTAATTTTCTCATTTACCCCCCAAAAGTGGCCCCCATTTTTAAAATTCATTTGTTTACGTTACATGCCCATCTTTGGGTCACAAACTTACATATGTGTACCAAATTTTAACTTAATTGGTCCAGTAGTTTCGGAGAAAATAGGCTGTGACAGACGGACAGACAGACAGACAGACGGACAGACAGACAGACAGACGCACGAGTTATCCTATAAGGGTTCCGTGTTTTCCTTTTGAGGTACGCGGAACCCTAAAAATGGATCGGGATGACAGACGATTAACCATTTGACTAATTCCATACATTCTTTAAGATTCGATTGGCGATTGGCGTATCTATCTACGATTGACATCTTGGCTAGGCCCCCTGATGCTAACACTGTAATACAGACTATTAAAACAGGTTTGTCGTGTCGTGTGCGCGTCGTGCTCGTGTCGTGTCGTATCAACGAACGCGTCGCTAATTCAATTTTTGTAGCCGCCCGCGCGGGCAAATCAATTATCCAGCGCTTATAGACTATTAAACGGATTTCACTAATTGCTTTATTATTTCGTAAATATTAAACAAATTACTAGAGGTCGATTCGGCTAGTTGTGAAAAGAATATGGGATTTGGCGCCTGGTGGCAACTTCTAGGATGGGTACCAGCGGTGTCAGCATGGTTGCATTTTTATCACCTCTCTCTATGCGTCACTATCGCGCTTACATACTACTTGTTAGAACGTGATAGGCGATAAAAATGCTACCGTGCTCAGCCCGCGATGTGAGCAAATATGTTCAACATTGTCTGTAACAATAGTTATTTGTGCAACAAGAGAGGAAAGTTGGTTTTTCTTGCGAGTGTTTATTTTGAGTCCCGAGAAAGCGAAAGATTATATAATTGAATCACGAGCGAAGCGAGTGATTCTAAGGTAGAATCTTGAGCGTAGCGAGGGACTCAAAAACACGAGATGTAAAATAACTTTGCTCTCGTGTTGCACACATAATTTTTCACCTCAGTAGTGAGAACATATTAAAGGTTAAAATGTATTTAGAATTACACAGAATAAACAGAAAAAAAAAGTATTATAATATGTACGATACGATACGAGACCGGAGCGGACCGGACCGGACCGTAAAAGTATGAAGTTCATGGCCTTCACTAAATTAAAAAGCTACATTGTTTCACTCCCTGGAGTGAGGAAAGTCGCACTTTCCTCACTCCAGGGAGTGACGAAAGTAGGCTTGTTCGAGCTGCTGAGGTGAAAACTAAATTGTGTACTACTCGCTTTAATAATACTTATTAATACTACTAATTGGATCGGTGACAGTAGAAAATGACAAAAAAAATGAGTACACAATTTTAAAAAAATGTACCTATTTGTGACGTTTTCAACTAAAAGGTCCCTTACCATAAGGACGAAATTTGCTAGTATCTTTATACGAATAACCTGTCAGAGCGTCCTTGTGGCAAGCGACAAAGTGGTACCTTTTGCTTGAAAAAGACACTAGAGCCTAGGTAAACATACGACTTTTCTAATCGTATTAGTTGGACCCCCTATTAAAAGCATTTTGGATTCACCTAAAAACCAGCTCGGTTGACAAAATATTTATCAGTACGGTTTTTACTCACTATTATTTTTAGTCGCTTTTGGCGACATGTTTCGGATTCTTTGGGAATCCATCCTCAGGCACGAGTGTCCGCGGCGGTTGTATTTTGAAATATGTCTCACGATAGTTTAAGTGCGATCAGCTCGGTCGACATCATGAAAAACACAGAACAATTGTATTACAGTGTTAAGTAAATACGCACAAACGTCGGTAAAGAGTTTTATTACATTTCATGACAGAAGGGTGTCACATAGCTCGCGGTGTTTGAATTGCGGCGACACACACACACACACACATGTTTTATTAAAAGTGTGACTGAATACCGTGCACGTGAGGATCACAGCGTAGAAAGGACAATTTTAACCTTTATATCTGAATTAGAATAAGGGCTTATTTAGAGTTAAATTACATTGCGGTATTTTAATCGGTCAGCTGAATTGAATGTAACCCCAATAACCCGCAATGTAACTAAATTCGCATGCGAGTTCGCACGCCCAAAGCCTCAAGTTTTAAAGGTTGTTGAACACAATCATTGTCATGTGTCATAAAAAACGTGATAAAAACCTAACGCGAAAGCAAATAATATTCAGTAAAAACCCTCTTAAAGTGCTCGAAGGAAGGATACACCATGAAAGAATACACCACTTACACCAGGCATCCTCCAGCAGAGGCCTCTGCCAGCAGCAGACCACAAACACATCCGGTAAGCCCACCTAAATCTATTGGATTAATATACGCTAAAACACCAACTACAGTCCACTGGCTTTACGCCACATTTTCATTTCACGTTGTGCAAAATTAAGTATGAGGAACTACTTTCCAGCTCTGACGGCCCTGCGCGCGCACGGCTTCTCGCAGTTGCAGAACAAGAATCCGACCAGTGGCTGCATGCCTATCCCTCCCCCCCCCGACTGGTACATATCTAGAGCCGGATACTTTACGTTTAGCCGTAAGTCTTAGATTAGGGGTAAAGGTCTGCGTCCTCCACAGATGCCCCTGCGGCGCAACCGTCGATGTGCTTGGACACCACGGCCTTTCTTGTCAATTAAGCGCTGGTCGCCTCTCCAGGCACGCTGCCCTGAACGATATCATCCGCCGTTCTCTTGCCACCGTCCCATCTACCAAGAACTTCGTTCAGGGCTGGGGCGGCTGCCGAGGCGGCTGAAGGCAAAAAGTTCGCAAAGTACCGAGGTCTCGGCCCACAATACCACTTTGTGGCATTTGGTGTCGAGACACTGGGGCCGTGGGGTCCAAGCGCAAAAGTTCTTTTTAAAGAACTTAGCAAAAAGCTCGTCGACGCAACCGGTGACCAGAGAGCTGGCGGCTTTCTCTCGCAGCGCATAAGTATTGCCATTCAGCGAGGGAATGCTGCCAGCATCTTTGGCACAATGCCGCGGGGGCCTTATTTAGATGTTTTTTAATTAAGAGTAGTTTTGTTTTTTAATTTTTATTATTTATAAGTTGTTATTCTTAGTTGGTTTTAGTTTTATTTTTAATTGAATAATAATATGTTGTACGTGGTAAAAAAAAAAAAAAAAAACTTAAGGAATTCAAACATTTTGCGAAAAAATAAGAAATTACGAAGTTCTGTTACCAAAATAATGATTTTTTGAGGATTATGTTACATACTTATAAATATATGATAGAGATCGCTTTTTAGCGATAAGACCGCCTGTTGTTACCTGGTTCTATTTTTTCTTTAAATATTTCTTTGTAGTTTTACATGTATGTAAAATGTATAATTTTGGTGCAATAAAGAATATTTACTTACTTACTTACTTACTTATATGATAGCTCTGACATATTTTGGTACAGGAATGCATATTTTAATATATATTTCTGCTTATTATCATTTAAATTATATCTGTCAACTTCAACAATTCCAATGATTGATTCAGTTGTATCCTACCGAAGTACCGACCGCGCCACTTAATGCTTACTTTTGTTTTACTTTTGTAAAGATCAATTTTCTATTACCTGATGTATGTCTTGCATTTTTGAAGAGACATGGATTGAACGGTTAACGAACACATAATTGTATTTTTCCATGTTATTATCAATAAAATAAAAAATGTATCACTTTGTCCGACGCTCTTGGGCATTTTGCACCATGACCGGTCATTAATTATACTGCCTGGTTATTCAAGTTGACATATATACACGATATATTGTTATATGACATGGCGTCTTCTTACATTCAATACATACATATGAACAAAGAAAAAAATTTAATATGGCTCTTGACTTGTAACACAAAAAGTGACATAATATTTACCAATAGACGGACAATTACGTATAGCAAACTACAATCTAAATATTCAGCAGTCTTTAATACATGTAAGTATAATACTTCATTCAGATCAACTAACACAAACTCCCCTAGTCTCCCCCCCCCCTCTCGTTGCCGATGAGATTAGTGTGAGGAATAAATGGAATCTCCTCGTTTTGTAGCGATACAGCGCGGCCGGAAGACAAGGGCGTACTCCATGATGGGTCGCGTTATCCGCGTGATAAAATAAGCGTCACTTTTTAACACCGCGCGATTGAAAGAGACATACACTGTTATTGTCACGCTGTGAAGTAGACAAGAGCGGCCATCATATCGGTACTGGTTTTAGGAGGATGGCGTTCGAAATATTTATCAAGATTCAAGAACCAATGGTATTATAGTACATTCGAGGTTTTAACCACTCCAGCGAGGAAATTAAAAAACTTCTATTAAACAATAACTATTTTTTGCCCAAAAAAAACAAAAAAAAACAAAAAAAAACACAAAAACGAAAAAAAAAACACAAAAAAATGGTTTAAGCCTCAATTGACTTTACTTTTCTGTCAACAATCATATACTTCTTATTGAGAAGCTCAAACTCAAATTCAACAAGCTTGTATTGTTTTATCTTCATCTTATAGTCTCCATCATCAGATCAGATAAGTCATAAAAAAATAAAAATAATGTAATGTGCAATTTAATATTATGTAACTTTATAATTTAATGTTTATGTTATCTTTGAATATTTTGTATTCTTGTTTGACATGTAAATGAGATGTACATTTATACTACTAACCAGACTTATGTCTGTCTGCAATTTTGTAAGTTATATTAGAACAGATTTCAGATTTCAGATGATTTATTGATAAATGTACAACTTACAAAATTGCAGACAGACATAAGTCTGGTTAGTAGTTGTAATAATAAGTACAACTACTAACAGTTTTACGCACAAGGGTGTATTGAATATCATTAGCAACGATTCTGTTATACAGGTATAAATCATCAGGCTACGTATCTAGAGCATACGCTACAATATGTAAATTGACTTATGTCATGCGCACTACGTCTGCCTTCACCGGCTTCACCTTTACCATAGAGTAAGTTATATCTATCTTTGCCTTTACCACAGAGTAACTTATACTAGAGCGGTACTGTCATAGTAAATTTTGTAACCCCAGTAAATTCACTGCCATCTGTCGACACTCTTTAAAACTAAAAATGAATATTTATAAAAATACGATAAAATGTATTTAAATATGGATAAATGTTTTTTTTTAATTGCATTAATTATTTCTATGATTTTGACCAATGTTCTTTCACTGATATGCGTTAAAATTGTTAAATAACAAACGAAACCGTCAACGCCATCTATACGACAGTAGGCCAAAGCTAGTAGCGCCCTCTGATCGAGAATCAAATTTTCTTGATTTTCGAGGCACGTTTTTTCCTTAGACTGTATCCATCTATTAGGGAGTTATATCTATCATTGCCTTTACAGAATACACTTTTTGTCTACAGACTTTTTTAGAAGAGTGACATTATTCTGAAGAGACATTATGAGACAAATTGGTTTGGGAATAAATTGGGACAAAGTTACATAAATCGACCTTATGTATGTATGTATGTATGTATGTGGGTAAATTAGGTAATCTTAATATATTGGGAATTTGTGAAATAACAATTGAAAGGCTTCTGAACCATTGACCCATTCAAAAACAACATGGAATCCGTCTAACTTTACACCGGCTTGAACACAACAAAGTGAGGGAGTGTCATTATAGACGTCATATTTTCATAGAAATTTGACAATAATGATGACATTGCCACACTTTATCATTGCAAATGCCTTGCAAGCAGAGTTAGCTTGGTCAGTCTTTCTTTCTTGCAGATACTTTTACGCAATAGTCCCGCTAAATGGCGCCCTACGCTACAGACAGCCATAACGCATTCTCGGCGTACAATTTTGTCTCTCAAATTGTCCGGCCTGACAATGTCCCGAGTTTACAAAAGGAATAACTTGTATTCCGCCACTCGCCTCATTGCCGTGTGTCTGACAGGTGACGACTGCTGGATTTTAAAACTGGACGAAAATACCCACACTTTTTCCTCGTGGGCGGGTTTTTCTAGCTCAGAAATAGATCAGGCGCCAGTGTTTAGACAGTTTTTCAATATAACAATTGCGTGAGAGGATAAAAGCAATGATTGAAGTGAGGAAGCAACCAATCCTCGGGAAAGCATAGCTTACTTTTATTTTTGAAAAAGTCGCGATTGATATTTATCAAAATCATTTTCTTTTCTTTAGATCTCTAACTTTTGTGCCAATGAGTGGATATTACACATATTATTTTGTTAGCGAGTATGAATTGTGTATTTAAAAGTAAATGATTTGAAGGGGTCTCTATTGTTTGACATAATCATTGAAAGTCATAATGATTGTCATATGATTGTCTAATGATTGTCATATTATCATTAGTCATAATTTGGTTTTTCTCAGAAATAACTTTTCAGGATTGCCATAAACCAAACCTAACCTAACCTAACTATAGGATAACCCGAGGAAAATCCTGTAAAGTTAACGGTTTCAGAATTATGACTAATGATAATATGACAATACTTACATTATGACTTTCAATAATTATGTCAAACAAAGGGACCCCGATTTGAAGATATTGTTACATTATAGAAGTATAATTTAAATGTAGGTAGGAAAGTGTCTTATAGCACACAAGACGTATCCTATAGACATTTTAATGATATGATATATGTATTATCTATATAGAAGTATGTAGGGCAAAAAATGGAATAATGTAGCCAATTTATTGTGTCGGAAAGTTTTAGTTCAAGTTCAGTAGTAGTAGTAGTAGTAAACTCTTTATTGTACAAATATACATATTAAAAATTACATGGTACAAATAATAAGATGTACAAAGGCGAACTTATCCCTTTGAGGCCTTCAGTTTAAGTTTGAACTTTAAAGCTTAAATATTCAAGAAGAATAATTTAATAAGTACTGTGTGTTCTGTTCCACTCATTGCAACAATCAGATCTAATTACCTAGACTTACAATGGTATCTTTTGACGATCATATTTAATAACGTATTTTGTATTATGAAATTGTTGCTTTGTTACTTTTTCTCTCAGTGCCTAGACGATAGGAAAAAATCGTTTCTCTTGATAGATTTCAGATACGATACGCATATAGCAACTATTTGTAGTAGGCCCAGCAATTTTTTCGCGTGGTCCGCCAATAACGGTTTCTTTTCTCCTTTTTCCTGCCAGCTGCGGCCGCGAACTGTCGGGGCGGACGTTTTTGGCTGCAGCCGATTGATTGCTGTCTGTAGACCCCCCTTAATTGACGTGAAGCTACGGAACAATACTGTTAACTGACATTTCGTAAACCTAATTCGAAACACGTAAGGTCTAATGATCACCAGTTAAGTGTTTATGTAAAAGTCACTTGGAATCTTGCACAAAGGAGAGCACAAAAAATAAAAGAAACCTTATTTGGTAATTAATGACATCATCTCAAACTCAATACTCAATGCATGTACATTGTACACATAAATCTTGTTCTTAATAAAAGTGTATTAAGAGTTTAAAAACCTACCTAGTCTTAAATATTTCGAAACATTGGGATGTGTAAATTCTACAATATTGTTACGGTTAAAAGTGTTACTAAGCTATTTAAAAATAGTGTAAAGTTACGATTTTCAAATTATTTTGTACTTTGACTTTAATTTCACATTAGTTTTATATACAAGGGATGGTTCGTGACTTTTCACTTATGTTAACTAAATTACCTTCTGATTTGTGATGTAAAGGTTACAAATAAGCAACAATAAACGCCCCGTCCGCGTCCCCGCCACGCGCCACGTGCAACAAACTTGTAATCGACTCTGCACTCCTTTTGATTTAAGAACTAACTACGGCTTGTGGCTGACAATATAATAAGCGGCCCGCCTCATCAGAGCCCTCTGACAAAACATTATTACTTCCCCTCAAACAAAAAACAACCTTAACTCTTTACAACAAAGTCTAATTCAGTTTAACGCGTTATTGGTGTCCCGCAAGGCAGGTTATTGGGTCCGCTGGCTGCATCTACAGTACCTTTCTCGCTCGCACCCGTTTTTCTTGTATAAGTGTTGTCTTTCTTTTGTTTGTGTTTGGGAGGGGTATCGGCGATCGATGGAGGAGGCCTGACTCCTTGGAGATTAGGTAACTGTTTCTTACGTAAGTACATAGAGGGGAATGGAGGGTTTATTACTTTATTGTGAAAATGGCGTGAACGATATTGGTTCATAGATGTTATAAATTATTGTAATATTTACAAGCGTAGCAGAATTGGATTTATTCACAAGCATTTTTATAGAAAACAAAGAATGCAACTAGGGAACAAATATAGTTATATGAAAAACCCGTTCAATCTTACCCCAACGCACTCTGTAGGTACTTATACTATGGTTCCTAGCTGTACTTACAAAAAAAACCGGCCAAGTGCGAGTCGGACTGGCGTTCCAAGGGTTCCGTACATTACAAAATTTAAACAATGTATTTTTTATGCGAAATGTCTTTAAAAACCCGTAGGGGTGGGATCAAAAATTAAGTAATTAAGTCCGACTCACGCTTGACTGCCAATTTATAATAGATAATAGGTTTTCCGGTGATCTATAGGTAAAGATCTACTTTGTGTATTTTTTTCAAATTTTTTGACCTAGTAGTTTCGGAGATAAAGGGGGGGGGATGGTCATTTTCTGCCTATTTTCTTGAATAACTTCTAAACTGTTTATTCTAAAATAAAAATAAAAATATATTTGAGATTCTCACAATGAGCTCTATCATTTGATATGTAAACACGATATAGTTTGACAAACTTTATTTTTTAATTTTCTCATTTATCCCCCAAAAGTTTACATTATATGTCCATTTTTGGGTCAGAAACTTACATAATATGTAAGTTTGTGATATTATGTGTACCAAATTTCAACTTAATTGGTCCAGTACTTTCGGAGAAAATAGGCTGTGACAGACGGACAGACAGACAGACGCACGAGTGATCCTATAAGGGTTCCGTTTTTTCCTTTTGAGGTACGGAACCCTAAAAAATCACAAATACACAGATTTGACGAGCCTAAGAGATGGTTTCAAAATTTGAAATTCAAATAGATAATATTTCGTGATCTAGAAGTTTTACCCTTGGACGTGAAGAAAGCCTAACGAAGGTAGGGTAAGGGTTGCAAAAAACACATTTATATCTTCATGTAATTAACCAGAATAATTAGCGATATTATCCAAAAACTAAACGTTTTGCAAACAAGTATCCAAATTAGCTAATAGATTTAGTTGTTGAGGCACCAAACCCGTTTAAGCGCAACCCTCACTATCGCCCAAAAACATCAATCACTCAAACCGAGTTCATCCACAACTAAATTAACTCTCGACAAATAGAGCGCCCCCTTAACTGCGCCGACTCGCGCAATAATTGACTTTGTTACCACTCAGCAGAGTTTAATTTCGAATAAACTATCAGCCGGCGGCTTCAATCTGGAATCAACTTAGTTACGGCACAGTAAGGTTCAATTTTCGGTGCAGCGCGCCCGTTCATCTCTTGATTTCATTCTATCTTCCCATCATTTAGCGGTGATTAAGCCCAAAACATCACAAGCGCCAGTTAGACTACGCTTAGCATTCAACCTTATGTAGTTTACTTTAAGGTTGAAAATCGTTTGTGTTTGGTAAGAGGGAGCTTGCGGGCAGAGGTCTGACGCTTTTATTCCATTCATTAGGGCGATATTTAAGCGCGATTAGGCGTAAGTAAGCGCTTTTTATGAGCGCCCGGCGCTGGAGGTGCTTAACGCTGGCTTTAGCAACGCTCTCATATTCAAAATGAAGTATATTTAACGGGAGCCAGATTTGACGTTTTTTTTTATTTTTTTTTATTTTTTTTTTATTTTTTTTTTTGTGGCAACAAATGACATGACCTAGAATCTGTCAAGTTTTGCTACTAAAAATGTAGGTATTAAAATTAATATAAAATTCACAATGTTTGTAGTGTGGCGGATTACTTTTGTTACACGATATACCTATTCTAAAATGTTAGCTTACTAATAATACTGACGAAAAAACAGATCGCATTTTTCAGAGAATATTTACAATCGGGGACATTGCCGGTGAACCACTTCAGATTTTTTTTACCTCGTTCCTTACGAGCGAACTAAACTCCGCCTCCCGTAGAGATAACCAATTACCTACTTAATACAAACGAATGGAATTACATTTGATTTGTTTCTATTTTATATTTAAAAATGTGAGGGAAATATATGTAAAAAAATAGATACCATGAAATAGTTTTTTCAAAAGCGGTTCCGCAACCGCAAAAAATGTAATGTACTGCATGCTTTATAAGAGCGCGCACTTAAAAGACTGAAACCGCAAGTAAAAAACCGCAGTGCGTTCTAAGCCTTAGTTTGTCATTTCTTTGTCACGAAGACAATTAATAACACTGCCTATATTAATAATAATAATTATAGTTTTCTTACCTCAATAAATAAATAATAAATAAATCTTTATTTACTTGAATGAAACCTAATACATTATGTAAGTCTTTAGACTGGTACAGTTGTTTTGTGAACTTAAAGGAAAAGGAGTAAAAAATAAATAATAATAATAAGATTGAAAGGGAAAATATATCTCTCTCTCTCTCTCTCTCTCTCTCTCTCTCTCTCTCTCTCTCTCTCTCTCTCTCTCTCTCTCTCTCTCTCTCTCTCTGTGTGTGTGTGTGTGTGTGTGTGTGTGTGTGTGTGTTTGTATGTGTGTGTATGTAATATGAGCTAAAAGATCTTAACTGTTGATTAATTAATTTACAAAGATTAACTTGACTGCCTTTCTAAATTGAAAATGTTAACTAATACAGTTTTCTCACGTAATTTGCGAAATCGTCGAAGTTATTAGGTTTGGTACAAACCCAATAAACGATCAGACGGCGCAATATCGCGCAAATTCAATAAAAACTCAAGCAAACAATATGTCTTCGCGTTATTGCAAGGCGTTAAGGGATGTGATGTGACACCGCGTATTTTTACCCGTACTCGTATCTAAATGACGCTATTCATCAACTTTAAGGGATGTGACACCGCGTATTTTTACTCGTATCTAAATGACGCTATTCATCAACTTTAAGGGATGTGACACCGCGTATTTTTACCCGTACTCGTATCTAAATGACGCTATTCATCAACTTTAAGGGATGTGACACCGCGTATTTTTACTCGTACTCGTATCTAAATGGCGCTATTCATCAACTTTAAGGGATGTGACACCGCGTATTTTTACTCGTACTCGTATCTAAATGGCGCTATTCATCAACTTTAAGGGATGTGACACCGCGTATTTTTACTCGTACTCGTATCTAAATGGCGCTATTCATCAACTTTAAGGGATGTGACACCGCGTATTTTTACTCGTACTCGTATCTAAATGACGCTATTCATCAACTTTAAGGGATGTGACACCGCGTATTTTTACTCGTACTCGTATCTAAATGACGCTATTCATCAACTTTAAGGGATGTGACACCGCGTATTTTTACTCGTACTCGTATCTAAATGGCGCTATTCATCAACTTTAAGGGATGTGACACCGCGTATTTTTACTCGTACTCGTATCTAAATGACGCTATTCATCAACTTTAAGGGATGTGACACCGCGTATTTTTACTCGTACTCGTATCTAAATGACGCTATTCATCAACTTTAAGGGATGTGACACCGCGTATTTTTACTCGTACTCGTATCTAAATGGCGCTATTCATCAACTTTAAGGGATGTGACACCGCGTATTTTTACTCGTACTCGTATCTAAATGGCGCTATTCATCAACTTTAAGGGATGTGACACCGCGTATTTTTACTCGTACTCGTATCTAAATGGCGCTATTCATCAACTTTAAGGGATGTGACACCGCGTATTTTTACTCGTACTCGTATCTAAATGGCGCTATTCATCAACTTTAAGGGATGTGACACCGCGTATTTTTACTCGTACTCGTATCTAAATGACGCTATTCATCAACTTTAAGGGATGTGACACCGCGTATTTTTACTCGTACTCGTATCTAAATGGCGCTATTCATCAACTTTAAGGGATGTGACACCGCGTATTTTTACTCGTACTCGTATCTAAATGACGCTATTCATCAACTTTAAGGGATGTGACACCGCGTATTTTTACTCGTACTCGTATCTAAATGACGCTATTCATCAACTTTAAGGGATGTGACACCGCGTATTTTTACTCGTACTCGTATCTAAATGACGCTATTCATCAACTTTAAGGGATGTGACACCGCGTATTTTTACTCGTACTCGTATCTAAATGGCGCTATTCATCAACTTTAAGGGATGTGACACCGCGTATTTTTACTCGTACTCGTATCTAAATGACGCTATTCATCAACTTTAAGGGATGTGACACCGCGTATTTTTACTCGTACTCGTATCTAAATGACGCTATTCATCAACTTTAAGGGATGTGACACCGCGTATTTTTACTCGTACTCGTATCTAAATGACGCTATTCATCAACTTTAAGGGATGTGACACCGCGTATTTTTACTCGTACTCGTATCTAAATGGCGCTATTCATCAACTTTAAGGGATGTGACACCGCGTATTTTTACTCGTACTCGTATCTAAATGACGCTATTCATCAACTTTAAGGGATGTGACACCGCGTATTTTTACTCGTACTCGTATTTATTTATTTTAAACTTTATTGCACAATATAACAAAATTTGTACTTTACAAATGGCGGACTTAATGCCTAAAGGCATTCTCTACCAGTCAACCACCAGGCTTAACAAAATAAAAATAAATAAATAAAATTAACAGAAACAGTGATAACAGGCATTGAACAAAAAAAAGCAGAATAATCTAATAGTGGTATTCATAAACACGCTTTTAGCCTCAATTAGCTATTATATTTTTTGTTTTAATCTGTAATTTTGAACAAGTTTGAGAACAAATACAATTATTTTATTAAATATTTTGATTTGTGTTTTTTAAAGTAGTCACACTACTATATATAAATTAAAAACTGTAATTTTGAGTTATGTATTTGTAAGAAAAGGATAAAACATAAATTAACTAATTTAGGCTTGTAATGTTTTATTTAATAGATACTTTTACTCATCATCGTCGTAAGGTACAGCTTCACAAGTACCTACAGTTTCACAAGTTTGTTTTGATGAAATCTTCGGTGAGCATCTCGAAATGAATATTTAAACTAGTTTTTATATGTAAGTCATTTAAGCAAGTTAGGTAAATATAAGGAAAAAAATGCATTATAACTAAGGAACGCCAAACTAAATGGTTTGAATTTTGCATTAATGATTAGTAAGCATTAAGCAATGTCAAAATCAAAAATCCAAAAAGCTTGCAAATAATCAAAAAAATCTGTTAATAATACTTTCTTTTTACTGCTCGATTGGCGATTGTCGATAAACAAGTGTCACCTTGACTACGGCTCCCTCCAGTTCAAGTATGAACAAGAGTACAGTGAGCTGCGAAATTGCATGGAGAAATTATGTATTAATTTAATGATAAAGTCGCCATACACTTTTGCGGCTGATGGTACCTACGAGTAGCTATGTCGTGTCACATCCCATATCCCTCGTTGCGCGACCCTAAAGCAGTGTTCACTCGTATTTGCTTGTTCTTAACACTCTTAATTGCAAGATTCGTAATTTCTTTTCAGGGAGCATAGCAAATTTGTCAGCTATACGTCCAATACGCAGTTCGTCCAAATCGTATTTCATCCAATCGTCTACTACGCAGTTCGTCCATAAGTGATGCGTCCATTTCGTGATGCGTCAATACGCAGTTCGTCCATTTCGCGATTTGTTACTGCATTTCGTCCATTTCGCGATTTATCATTACGGAGTTCGTCCATTTCGCGATTTGTCGCTGCATTTCGTCCATTTCACGATTTATCATTACGGAGTGCGTCCATTTCGTGATTTCGTGTGAAATAATATTTAAAATAAAAACGCCAATCGAAATTTATGGGAATAATCACTTTTAGACACACACGTTTAGACGCACACAGATATCTAATTTTTCTTTGTCAATAAAAGATTGGCATCTTGAGTGCGCCTTCAGTTTAAGTACGAGCATAAAGTAACTTATACTAGAGCGGTACTGTCATAGTAAATTTTGTAACCCCAGTAAATTCACTGCCATCTGTCAACACACTTTAAAACTAAAAATGAAGATTTATAAAAATACGATAGAATGTATTTAAATATAGATAAAAAAAAAAATTTATTTGCATTATGTATTTTTATGATTTTGACCCATGTTCTTTCACTGATATGCGTTAAAATTGTTAAATAACAAACGAAACCGTCAACGCTATCTATACGACTGTAGGCCAAAACTAGTAGCGCCCTCTGAACGAGAATCAAATTTTCTTGATTTTCGAGGCACGTTTTTTCCTTAGACTGTATCCATCTATTACGGAGTTATATCTATCTTTGGTATGAGCATACTTGCATACTCGTACGCAAACCTAAATATTAAATTGTGTCCCATCCCTAGTGGCGCGACCCCTAATGGAGTGTTTATTTGCTGGGTCGTAATTGCGCCGCTCATGCGCGATCGCAAACATACTCTTATTGAAGAATGCCCCACCAGTATAGGCTGCAGAAGTCACTAAGCGGCTGAGCGGTTCAAAATTATCTGAACACGTTTATTTTTAAAGGAGTACCTAGATGAAGTGCGAATCATTATAGCTAGGGATTTATATACCTACAACCTACAGCTGTTTGTTACAGTGACAGGAATTAGTAGGGTACAGATGTGACATTTGCGGAGGCAACTCATTCCACATTCTGCACGTTCTTGGAAATAACGAATAACCCCCTCATTCATACTTTACGGGCCTGATTTAGTTAAATTATGTTTTATCCCTTTCTTACAAATACATAAGTCAACATGACAGATAAAGACTAGATTCATAGCTAATTCAGGTCAGTAACGCGTTTAGGAATAACGCCATAAGAGCTGCGATATGCTCGCTTATTCTTGGTGGGCCTGGAAAAAAAAGGTATAAACATAGAGTAACTTATACTAGAGCGGTACTGTCATAGTAAACTTTGTAACCCCAGTAAATTCACTGCCATCTGTCGAAACACTTTAAAATTAAAATTGAAGATTTGTAAAAATACGATAAAATGTATTTAAATATAGATAAATGATTTTTTTTATTTGCATTATTTATTTTGATGATTTTGACCCATGTTCTTTCACTGATATGCGTTAAAATTGTTAAATAACAAACGAAGCCGTCAACGCCATCTATACGACTGTAGGCCAAAACTAGTAGCGCCCTCTGAACGAGAATCAAATTTTCTTGATTTTCGAGCAGGGACCGGCCCGCTATCCCTTATCGGGGTTTTATAAGGGTATTGCATAAGGCTTAACTCACCATACCCTTTGCCAGACAAAACCCTTTGTTTTGCTTTTAAAAACCTTTATATAAAGCTACCACATTTGAGTAATCGGTAGCCCAAATACCCTTACAAAACCCTTATCATCCGCTCACCAACACCTTGCATATTGCTTATAAGGGTTAGCCTTATAAAGGGCTTCCCTTTTAGCATATAAGCGTGCTAATTTAAGTCGTCTACCTTGTTCATAAAGCACACATTACTTCGAATCTGAGCGATCGTCGGCGGCGACGGCGGCGTTCTTTGACTAGGCACATATTTTCTTTCCTTTTCATACACTACCGTAGATATATACTAATCCTGTCTCTTTCACGCAAAGGGAAACCTTTATAAAAAGCGCTTAAAGATAAGGGTAACCCTTATTAAGAGCTAGCCTTATTTTTGGTTAGCTTTTCGGTAAGGGTTAGTCAAAGGTAAGGGTATGAATGGGCTTGCAGTTCAAAAGGGAAAGTCTTTCAATGTGTTAGCCGTGTTTAAGTGTCGCCCATTGAAAGGGTTTTATCGCGGAAAGGGTTGTCCGGTCCCTGCTAAGAAGTGGGAATGAGCTTTCCCATGGCGGGAGTTGCGGTGAGAAAAGCGAGACCGATTCCAAAAGTTTCCCTGTACTATTTGTTTATGTAATAGGAAGAAACGAGCAGACGAGCCGCCTGATGGGAAGCAGTCATCGCCACCCATGGACATAAGCAACATCAGAGAGAGATCTCATTATTATTAGGTACGTATTCTTAGCTTTTTCTGCTGTTGACTATATTTACCCGTTTTATTTAGGTACGTAATATTTCAGAGATAAACAAAACTACGTGCGAATAGCCGTTGATATACATATACTACGTTGTTTTGATGAGCTTAAATACTTCTTTTTAGGGTTCCGTACCTCAAAAGGATAAAATGGAACCCTTATAGGATCACTCGTGCGTCTGTCTGTCTGTCTGTCTGTCTGTCACAGCCTATTTTCTCCGAAACTACTGGACCAATTAAGTTGAAATTTGGTACACATATGTAAGTTACATATCAAACGAAAGAGCTCATTGTGAGAATCTCAAATATATTTTTTTTATAATTTTAAAATGAATTTTTTATTCAAGAAAATAGGCAAAAAATGACCATTCCCCCGTTTATCTCCGAAACTCAAATAAAAAAAAATACACAAAATAAATCTTTACCGATCACCGAAAAACCTAAATGTGTAGTCAAGCGTGAGTCGGACTTAATTACTTAGTTTTTGATCCGACCCCTACGGGTTTTTTAAAGACATTTCACATAAAAAATACATTGTTTAAATTGTGTAATGTACGGAACCCTTGGAACGCGAGTCCGACTCGCACTTGGCCGGTTTTTTAAATAAATAATTCAATTGTGATAATAAATGTTTTGTAACTTTGTGTCTATAAAAATGTACATTCCTTTTTGTATTGGATGACTCAAATGGAATATGCCTAAATAGAGTTATTACTCAATCAGTTGATTAACAAAACTAATGCACTTAAAGCAAATCAGACGTTAAATCATCAAATCAACCCGTTAAGGTAATATTTTATTAAAATACGATTTTGAATAAACCAATTCCATGTAATATCAATTACATCGTGACATGGCGATTTCCAGACAATTACAATGTAGGGGACAGTCGGCTAAGTCGGCTTTCAAACGCATTCGAATCAATTTGGAGGCCCCCTAATAGAGGCATTGCGGTACAAAGGTTCACAAACGAAAACAAATTACTTAGCGACATTGTCGCGGGTAGGCTTTTTTAAATGTGCGAGTACGATTGCCAATGAATTTTACTGTCTTTTGTAACTAGAAATAAACCTAGGTTCACGTCAAATTTCAGAACATCTTTTTCGCATACTTGGTTATCTACGGATAACCAATTATATATAAGTTAGGATTCCGTACCTAAAAAGGATAAAACGGAACCCTTATAGGATCACTCGTGCGTCTGTCTAGCTGTCTGTCTGTCCGTCTGTCACAGCCTATTTTCTCCGAAACTACTGGACCAATTAAATACAAATTTGGTATACATATGTAAGTTTGTGACCCTAAGACGGACATGTTACGTAAACAAATGAATTTTAAACATGGGGGCCACTTTTGGGGCGTAAATGAGAAAATTTTAAAAATTAAGTTTTTCACACTATATCGTGCTATGTATTAAATGAAAGAGCTCATTATGAGAATCTCAAATATATATATTTTATAATTTTGTGATTAAACAGTTTAGAAGATATTCAAGAAAATAGGCAAAAAATGACCATTCCCCCCTTAATCTCTGAAACTACTGGGTCTAAAATTAAAAAAAAAAATACAAAATAGTTCTTTACCTATACATTACAGGAAAAGCTATTATAAATGTGCAGTCAAGCGTGAGTCGGACTTAATTACTTAGTTTTTGATCCGACCCCTACGGGTTTTTAAAGACATTTCACTCACGTTTCACATAAAAATATATTGTTTAAATTGTGTAATGTACGAAACCCTTGGAACGCGAGTCCGACTCGCAGTTGGCTGGTTTTTACTGTCAATTTTCGGATCCGTTTGTGGCATAACATGTCACTGTTATTAAACTTTCGCTTTTGAATACTATATTACGTGAATATAAAAATCTTGGTGAAGTTTTAGCCTGCTAAATGTCTTTTTTTAAGTCTCTTAAAGTACAGTACTTTTAAATGTTGTCGCTACGTTGAACATTTACTATGAGAAAACAGCTAGACTGGATATTACTAATGTGCCAGAGAAATGTTGCTATTAGTATTACCACAAATTGGAAGCTCTAAATTATCAAGTAATGATCCCCAGCGTGGGAGAGATGCCGAATGCAGCGTGACATGCGTTTAGCTTACTGTTACACGCAATTAGGGCACACTGTCGGTTTGTGTACGTCACGACACGGAGGGAGGGCTTGTCGATGTATTCATATTGAGGTTTGAGACTGCGAAATAGAGAATATATCTATAAGATATTACTTATAAAATTCCTTTGGATATTCAAAGTTTGCCATTAAATGAATTTAAATCACGTGTAGTACGTGTAGTACACGCCGCGCCCTCGACCAGTGATGACGTGTCGTGTCTCCGTGAAGACGGTCCTCGTAAATTGGACCGAAACATGTCGAGCTATTCGACTTAATAATATGTGAGTGACCCGGTTTAAAATAATCTAATATGTTTGAGTCTCACGGGAGTTTTATAGATATAATGTTATTTAATTTTTAAGTAAATACAAATGTTTGACATCATAAAGCGATTGTAAAATCCCATTATGAAAATAAACGATATGATATGATACACTATTCCGTTAATACGGCAGTGCCCTAAAACTTAGGTTTTTTAACTAGCGTATGAATCGAGCGCACACGTAAATCTCAAGTAAGTAAGTAGGTCAGGTTAGGTTAGGAGTCCCATTTATCATGCCTTTTCCTAGAAAACACTTGTACTATATTAATGTGTCCTTCTCTATCAACAGTATCAGTAACCAAATTAACTTGTCAAAAATATCAAAATCCGTGAAAACGACAATGTAATATTTGAAATTAAGGGCGGTTTCAGACTAGCGTTTTAAACGAGCGTACGCGTACGCGCGTATAAGCTCGTATAGACTAAATGTAAGGAAAACTAACGCGCGCGTAAGCTCGTAAAAACCAAATACCTATAGGGAAAAGTAACGCGCCTATAAGCTTGTACCTACCACCGAAACGTAAAATTACGCTAGTCTGAAACCGCCCTAAGCTAATCACTGAAAAAGACTAACTGTAGCCCGACGCAAGTGAACTTCAATTTGTGAGCTTTTAAACAAAAAATTTACAGTTCCGAACAACTGACAGGCCGATATCGTCCGGATATGATAGTCAGTGGGCCCCTTAAAACGTTGCACAAAAAAAAAGTCATTAACTTTATATTACGTTTACACAAAGAAACGCAAGGCGGATAAACAAGGTACAGTCGGATCAATCGCAGCTAAGCCCAACATTCAACAGTCAAAAACAAATAGCTTATTACTACTGCCAACTTAAATTGAACCTTGACTTTTCGCGAGCCATCTACATGAAACTTTAAGACTAATTTTACGTAAGTAAACCTCACTTGATATTGATAAAATTTATACACTATTATAGCAAATTATACAAGCTATACATTGGTATAAAAATCAATATCGAAGCTCGTGTTTTTCTTAACAAAATATCAGTTTTAAAGTGATTTGGTGTTAGTGCGCCAGCACCCCACAGTCAAGCCAGACTGGCCGTGGTCACGTGTCGGCACGTGGCGCTGATGAGGCTTGCGTCGGCGTTGCGTCTCCGGTTACTAAATTACTAATGAGAGGGCTTATTAACTTTACTTACAGTTGCTGCTGTTTTGATCATGTTTTGATGCTTAATTGTGTGGGGTTAAGGGTCATAATGGTAAAAAAAGAAACATTCATTTCGAAGAACAGACTTCACAGTTGTTTGTAACATAAATAAATTAATAATGTTTAAATGGGGTAAGTCATCTAAAACATTCGGTTAAAGATCAAGAATATTTGTTCGGTTATTTCACATTTCATTCTAGATATAACAATTCGAGATACTCATACATTTTACTCATAAATATTTAGAAGTGAAAAATCTGACCGTAATAACAATTGTTACAAAAAACGTTGACAACATATACATTCAGGCTATTAAAATTTCAACTACTTTCAATCTCCGGTCGATAATCTTCGTAGATCTAATAATTACAGGGTAGATCAAGTTATATGTTAAAATTATGAGTACTTTCATACAATTAAGAGCAATTAAAACGGGTCACATTGAATAAAAATCTCAATAATTTAACTTGACTTCTTACAAATCAGAAATTCTACAAATGACATAAGCCCAACCGAACTAACTTTCCAATCTTCAGAATTAAATGGAATTTCTTCTTCAATAAAATTTCCGGACCTACATAGCTGTGGCAGTTTATACCTGTATATACTTACTGTAGGTATATGTATATACATGTACGAAAGCACAGACAGGCGGAGGCTCTAATTAATTCAGTTGGATAACGTGGAGACAGCTTTTAAGTGTGTATTTCCTTTTATAAACTTGTTCTCGATTAGCACCTAAAAGAGATAAGCTATCTAAGTTTATTGGGCATTTACCAAGTTGGTATCAAAATACAATTTTGGGAACACAGTGATATTATATAACTATAGAAACTATAGAATAGAAAGGTTATACTCATACATAACGAGCACAAAAATACTTCCATATTTACTTCTAATTATAATAAATTATTTTTGGCAAATATTTTGATTTGCGATTTTTAAGTAGTCACATTTACTATATATGACCTTCAAACCTCCAAGAAAAGAGCGTATTCCCATCTTAAAGGCCGGCAACGCACTTACAACCCCTCTGGTGTTGCGGGTGTCCATGGGCGGCGGTAATCGCTTACCATCAGGTGATCCGTCTGCTCGTTTGCCTCCTATTTCATAAAAAAATAATATATAAATTATAACCTGAAATAGATTTTAAATACTAAAAACGTGACGAAGACCAGGTGATGAAGGCTAGATCCGAACCGGCGTCTTTTGCTATCGCGGCTAACGCCATGAACCCCTAGGCCACTGCGCCACTAGAAGCAAGGCGAGCTACGGTGTGGCGAGGTGGTCAAGGGGTTCATGGACTTTACCACTAATATTTCATTATTTAAATCACGGGCATAATGAAATTAATTGAAACTAACATCTAGTAATAAAAGTCTTGTCTTCGTCTGCCGTTATGTCTACACCGAGTAAGACCCTAAACTCGCAAAAGTCTGCCTCCACTAATTCAATCCGAAGCCGCCGCCATACTTGCCGAGCTAAGAGCTTAATTAGTATTTGTCAGCTCGGTGACACACCACCCAAAACGACACAACTCACACCTTCAACTAACTTAAAACAGACTCTATAGGAATGGTGTAAAGTTGCTTTTTGAATGGAGAAATATGGAGATGTGATTCTAAGTGTCAAGCTGTGCAGAATCTTTCATTTACTTGAGTATGATTAAGTCTTTAATAAAGCGCGAGAGGGCGCTCGAGACTAATTAGGCAATTATGTAATTAAGCGATTTGCTTTGCTGTTAATTTGTTATTACCGCAACGCAGCGTTTCTTTTGTTTTTGATCAAAATGGCGGCCAATTTAATTTATTGTTATTAAAAACTACAGAAAATTAAATAAGTACTACATTAAGTTTATGCAATAAACAATTTTTTTTTATTCAAAAATGGACGGCAAAGGACGTTGCCGGTTAAAAAGTAGGTCGCGAAGTGCGTAGTTTATGGTCCGTCAAAAAATTAAAAAGTTAAAAACATTGCAGTCTCGATTTTGGGACTGCAATGTTGCATACAAATTCCATTATTTGTCGAGTTCCAAACTTTTTAAAAGTTGAAGTGGCCATATCAAATGAAGGCATAGGTCCATTAAACAGCCAAACAGATGATTAGTACTTATTACTATAATGTTGGTACCGCGACTATTTAGGTGTCTCAAATAGGTTGGCGTATTTTCAGCAGAAAAATACACCTCTATTTTTAATTTTAAAAAATAAAAGGCGGCAAAGCAAATCTTTTCTGTGAAAATATATACATAAGAGCGTTGCTTCTGTAAAATATTTATATTATATTTGTTATTATTGCGCCATTTTTGAGAAAAGCACTATATATGACTCGGCTGGAAGGCTACTTGCTGGCTTCGGATTCAATTAAACGGACTCCCAAGGTCGTCCGTTTAAAACGAATCCTCAGCCAGCAAATAGCTACTTCCGAGCCTCGACAATAATGTACTATTGTGATTTATAGCCAGCAAGGTTGAGCGACCGTGTGCTCCCTAAAGTTATGAGAATGGTGTGCGTAAAACGACTTAGATACACTTTTCCAAGGATTCCAAGGAATACGTTTATGAAATGATATTTTGTCACGCGATGCCAGGCACTTTTTTATCTATTTTTTACACCCACCTTGTCTCGTTATTCTATACAGGTCACGTAGTATACAATAAAGACAAATCGTAGAACATTTTGCAACAAATCAGATGAGATCTTGGCTATATTCGGATACTTTCACAAGAATTTAAGGGACGCTTTCCATAGAAAAAATCAATATAATGATTAGTATCCTTCATCTATCGTTCATAGTATATAAAGTATTATTTCGCGTGTAATAAATCGTTCATAGTATATAAAGTATTATTTCGCGTGTAGACAAAGCATTACCTATTCTCTAATCTATTGCATGTAAGTATTTGCAAAATATAAATATAAATTTCTGTATTGTCACATAACAAACGATCCATTTTCAAAATTTAAGGTGCTTTGAACATTTCAAAGGTAGTAAAAATTTTGCATCGGCGAACACTTCTGTTTGGTTCATTACTACGAAGATCTCCTCAATAGAGATTAAGCAAGCTAATTGAACAATGATTACTGGTCCACCTATTCATCGGCTATCGTGTAACAGGCATTTAGCGCCGCCATTTTGGAACAACAATAGCGCAAGCGCAGCTTATCCGACCAATTTGAGTACAATCCATTCAGCTCTTACAAATCGGCATGACTGCAGTACATCCAGCGTAAATTGGACTCACGGCAAACAAAATTGAACTTTGTGTCTTTGATGATAAGGTTGTGGTCGCTTGGTGCAGGTCTCGTTCTGATGGTGATATTTGAGATGGTCATGAGAGGGATGTCTTTCAAAGCGGCCGAAAGTTCTGGGAAGTGTGTGATACGCTGGGATTCGGGCGAGTAAAAGATTAGCCGACAGTGCAGACTTTGGCCGGATTTGGACAAACTTTGTTGCGTACTTTTTCATAGAAATGGACACAACTTTTTAAGTTATTCTGTGCGCTAGCGGATATTGGTAAAATATGTAATATTTTAGGCTTATCAGAGTGAAGTTAGTTAGACTATAATATCTGTCTGTATAAATATTTGCGATAGCATAGGACCTAGAAGTATATTGGGACCTCACGGCTTCACGGCTTCGGCGGTTTTGCCGTGAGGCCCATTTAAAAGGCCCTAATTCACTAGCTTTCCACTGTGTCATGCTTCAAACCTTGTATCACCATTCACCGAATTAGGCGTGTCACCAAATAATGCAAGTTTACCCTATACAAGAGTTCTTGCCCTATGACAGTCTTCCCTGCAATACATTTTATATGTCGGTCTTCGCCACATTGACCTCGTATAAAGTTGCACAACGCCCATTCGGGCTAGCACATGATTGGCGCGAGAGTATCTCGCCGCGACATAAACTACCCATCCCTCTTTAATTCATACAGTTAGTAAAAGACGGGTAGTCTATCTCGCAGCGAGATACTGTCGCGCCAATCATGTGCTCGGCCTACATGTCCATCTTAAACTACCCCAAGACGTTTTCGGTGTCGATTTCGCGAACGCCGGAAATATCAAGTTCACAGTTCCGACGGTAGCGACGGAACCCGTCATTATACTCACAATCATCATTATTATAAACCATTGTTACACACCAGCCTATCTTGAACGATTACCTATATCTATCTCTATGCTGATCAGAGCTCAGGATATACTGGAAATGTTAGTATGAGTAATTGAATTACCCTTACATATAGTTTCCTGTTTTTTAGACAGGAAGGAGCCGTCAAATTTTAATCAAATTATAGTACAAAGCGAATTATGATTAGGTTCGTTTGAAATCAGGCTATTGATTAGCTGACAAAAGGGCGGAAAAAAAAGAATTTTATTTTTTAATCTTTCCTTTTAATCGAAAGCTTGTGCGAAACGTGTAAAATAAGTACGTTATACGATTTTTAAATAGGGTAACACCGTAGACTAGTTTGTAATTGTAATTACCTACCTAATTTTGTTTTGGATGAGTAGTTTCTATACCTAATGGTCTTTCTGGACCAGGGGCCTAGCCAAAGTAATAATCGTTGATGGAATCTGCCAATCGAAACTTAAATAATGTATGAAAATAACAGCTTTGAATGATTCACGGTCAGTTTCACTAGACATGAACAAGATGCATGTAACTGCGTCGAAATATCGGGAGCTCAAAAACAATACAAAAGGTAATCACGGTCTATAGGTATATCCCGGTCAATATGTCGGTATGAAATTAGTCACGTGACTTATTGTAGCATCTGTCATCCCGATATATTTTTAGGGTTCCGTACCCAAAGGGTAAAAACGGGACCCTATTACTAAGACTCCGCTGTCCGTCTGTCTGTCAGCAGGCTGTATCTCATAAACCGTTATAGCTAGACAGTTAAAATTTTCACAGATGATGTATTTCTGTTGCCGCTATAACAATAAATACTAAAAAGTACGGAACCTTCGGTGGGCGAGTCCGACTCGCACTTGGTTCTAAATTAGAGCCTAACTCTACGTGGTTAGAATTTCTGTTGGATTGATAAAAGTAGTTGATGTATTTCTGAAATGCATTTTCACGGTTTATATTGCAATTTGCCACGGATGATGCCATCATCCCAGAAATAAGCGAATAATATCCCGTGAGAGGGATATCGCAATGGCGGCAATTTTCCAAGACTATAATAGTTGCAGCCGTCTGATCCCACGCGTTTACTATCCGAATGTTATTTTTATTCATAATACCGTATTCGCAATATACCTAAATGCTTGAATTTTGAATGATTGAATTATTATTAAATATACTTATCTACAAGTACAAGCTTAAGTGGGACTGGGCTGAGCATGTCTGCCGCATGCACCCTGAAAGGTGGGCCAAAATGGTTACCGAGTGGGACCCACGGAACACCATAGCTGGTGCTGGCCGGGGTGCAGGTAGGCCGAAAAGGAAATGGCGGGACGACTTGGACGCATTTTATCTGGATTGGCGAGAAATTACAAACGACAGGGCCGAGTGGAGGAAGCGAGGGGAGGCATTTGCCCAGCAGTGGGACACTAAATTAGTCTAGTAAAAAAAACATACATATCTACAAATCCAAATTATTCAATTCTAGGTTCAAAGCGCCGAAATTTTAAAACGTAATAAATATAAGAGCCTCGGTAGAGAGTATCATTTCATTCCATTTGGAGTTGAAACTCTAGGTCCATGGGGTCCCAGCGCGCATAAGTTGACGTAACTGGTGACCGAAGAGCTGGCGGCTTTCTCGCACAACGTATCAGCATTGCGATACAGCGGGGAAATGCAGCCAGCATCCTTGGTACAATGCCTTAAAGGCCTATTTTAGATTTAAGTTAGTTATTAATTTCGTTTACGTAGTACCACTGTATATATCTTGTATGTAAATAAATGTCTATTATATTCTAGGTAAGTACTACCTAAAATACGTAAGTAAGTTAACGCGAAAACTAGGGTCGAAATCTTGACACAATCTTATCCACTTCTCCGCATGGTTACCTAGCTGACCGAGTCACACACATGCACACACACATATGACACATACACTCACACATGTAGTAACAAGTTAAGCTGACACCGCCAGTGGGCGGCTAACCGAATTAGCGCCGCCCAAACTACGTTAGTTCACTGGAAGAGACTACCGACAAATCTATTTAATTTGTTAGCGCTCTGGATCGTCTTGACTTACCTACTAAGGTCGGTCACTCGTACATGGAGAAACAAAAAGTATTATTTATCCTTCGGACACAGTTATAAAAAGTTGAGTAATCATGCAAAAAAACAGTATTTTAAAATATTTGCAATCGGAATTAATTTTCTGCCTCCGGATCCATTTCAATGTTTTCATATAAATATTGTTACATTTTGTATAGCCTGCGGAGTAGATTTATGTATTCTCTTTTATCAAACTTGAGCTAAAAAGATATACCATTATTGGCTCGAAATAGCAGGGTAAAGGTTCAGAGCCAATCAAATGAATAGAAAAAACCGGCCAAGTGCGAGTCGGACTCGCGCACCGAGAGTTTCGTACTTTTTAGTATTTGTTGTTATAGCGGCAACAGAAATACATCATCTGTGAAAATTTCAAATGTCTAGCTATCACGGTTCATGAGCTACAGCCTGGTGACAGACAGACAGACGGACGGACAGTGGAGTCTTAGTAATAGGGTCCCGTTTTATCCCTTTGGGTACGGAACCCTAAAAAGGTACTCTAAAAGAAACAAATAAATGTATCTACTCGTTTCTGTTTAATGTTTATTGTCCACGGCATGACACGCAACACTAACAATATCCGCACACTGGTCCGAAGATAGATCTCTTGGTTTCAACATCTGAATCACTGGTCCCAAGTTGACGATAATTTGTACCCGTCTTCCCTGTTGAATTATTTCGGGTGTTTTTTAATCGCGTTAGACCCGGTAATGACATTAATTATGTGTACAAAACGTTGTGTTTAAAGTGTTATACTAATATCAATGCTATTAATTGATTGCCGCGCGTCTCCTCTTATCTCCACCTCAGTGGAAAGGCAGCCAACTGACGATTCCAGTGATGTACAACAGTGTACAATTGATCGAGTTAGAGTAGTTTGTGATTGCGCGGTAAGTGCCGGCGCAGGCTAATGCACTTAGCACCACTGTATGTATCATCTACACTCCAAGCAAGATTTATGTTAAGGACCGAAGACCCATGATATTCGTTTGAAACACAGAAAAAATGTACTGCCTAAGGCGAGACTCGAATATGAGACTCCACGTACCTGGGCAGTGAATTTTTCTTGAGTTTATTTTGTGACCTGTTTAGTAGTCATATCAGTTTAGTACCTACACATCAGTTATCTACAGAATAGTAGTTCATTTGATGAAAATAATAGTAGAAGATAAAATAAAAACGCAATTTTGTTAAGTCCATTTAAACAATTTCAAGTTTTTTATTCTCTACAAAGACCGTTAAAAATGTTAAAATCCCATATCACATGTTTTTTTTTATAATGTATGTATGGTGTGACTCTTACAACAATCAATCTACTTTTTTCAATATAATTAGGGTTCCGGACCCAAAGGGTAAAATCGGGACCCTATTACTAAGACTCCGCTGTCCGTCTGTCCGTCTGTCAGTCTGTCCGTCTGTCTGTCTGTCACCAGGCTGTATCTCATGAACCGTGGTAGCTAGACAGTTGAAATTTTCACAGATGATGTATTTCTGTTGCTGCTATAACAACAAATACTAAAAAGTACAGAATCCTCGGTGCGCAAGTCCGACTCGCTCTTGGCCGGTTTTTATTACCGATGGAAAACTAAATTACTTAAAGATTATGATAATAACTCCACCTCTTAGCAATAAATAGAGCCATTATACGCACAATAAGATCATAATTTGCTATAATATCGCAATTTTCGGGGATCAACTCTACCTAGGTAGAACAACGGCCTATGTGCCCACAGTTATTACTGTGACATACGGCATTGTTGGTTCCGAGCCCTCGCTATCATTACACCCTGTATGGACCGTGGCGAAACACGGTGTGGGACGCTGCAGCTGGGGCATAGGACTTAGATGTATTTGCATGCATTTCTTTATGATAATAATATAGGAGGCAAACGAGCAGACGGATCGCACGAAGGAAACCAAGACAAGTACTGTCTCCCTTGGACACCTGCCAAGTTAACTCCTTATGCTAATATTGCTATCGAAGCAAGCGAAGAATTTCAAAATTGTGTCATTTTCAATCAAAAGGGTACTTAGAGTTTTGAATGATTCACGGTTAGTTTCACCAGTCACTAGTCTAGTGAAAAGGGTACTTATTGTCCGTTGTCAATAAGGCGCTATTTCCATATAGCTTCAATTTGAAATCAACCTTATTGACAAGCGACAATGTGGTACCTTTTGGTTGAAAATGGCGCAATTGATCTACTAACCGCAAAACATCACGAATTATATTCAAATATAAACGCTATTAAATATTCATCATTTAAAAAACATCACTTAAAAATCAAATTCCACGAGCTAACGTTGGGTCGGCAACGCGCATGTAACACCTCTGGAGTTGCAGGAGTCCATAGGCTACGGTGACTGTTTAACATCAGGCGTATGCTTGTGGTTAAAACTCAACTTTCTCATCATTATTGTCACATTAATTTACTACTTTACCCCGATCCGTTTCCGACATCCGATCCGATATCGGATGTCGGAAATAAGTAAAATGTAAGATATATGTGTTTCTCTGTATTTATTTATGCAATTAATAAATCATTACCTATTACTAAATAAGTGTGAGTCGGACTCGCGTTCCAAGGGTTCCGTACATTTCACAATTTAAACAATGTATTTTTTATGTGAAATGTCTTTAAAAACCCCGTAGGTGTCGGATCAAAAACTAAGTAATTAAGTCCGACTCACGCTTGACTGCACATTTCTAATAGGTTTTCCGGTGGTCTATAGGTAAAGATATTTTGTGTATTTTTTTCAAAATTTTCGACATAGTAGTTTCGTAGATAAAGGGGAATGGTCATTTTTTGCCTATTTTCTTGAATAACTTCTAAACTATTTACTTTAAAATTATAAAAAAAATATATTTGAGATTCTCATAATGAGGTCTTTTATTTGATATGTAACACAATATAGTTTGACAAACTTTATTTTTTAATTTTCTCATTTACCCCCCAAAAGTGGCCCCCGTGTTTAAAATTAATATGTTTACGTTACATGTCCATCTTTGGGTCACAAACTTACATATGTGTACCAAATTTCAACTTAATTGGTTCAGTAGTTTCGGAGAAAATAGGCTGTGACAGACGGACAGACAGACGCACGAGTGATCCTATAAGGGTTCCGTTTTTTCCTTTTGAGGTACGGAACCCTAAAAACGATAAACAACACAAAAAAGGCGGACTTAAATGCAATGGCAATCTCCTGCAGCTGTTTTTGTCATAGGCGCCTTCCGACATCCGATATCGGAGAGGCGCTTTCGACAAATTTAGCCATGTCGGAGCCCCCCGTCATCTGTCGGACCTATAATATTTGTTTGTGTGCGTATGTGTAGGCATAATGCTTGTTGTAGTGTGTGTGACCGCTAAAGACACCGCCCGGACGCGCCCCCGCTGCCTGACTACGCGGATTTAGGATCCTACATCCGATATAACTGCTCTAACTGGCAGCTTACATTCGGCGAGTCACGAAAGTGCTTCAGTTTTCAGTTAACTGTGGCCACAAACAAACTTAACCAACAGTAGAGCGGCTAATTACCACCAGTGATAGCTATTTAATGGACCAATGGACTCGGAACGAGAAACTAGTAGGAAAACAATTCTTGATAGTCGCACCAAGCTACATGGAATTTGCAATCGCAAAGTGTGATAATGTTTTTCTTCTCTTCTTTCTCCGTGCCTCTTTCCATTTATTTGGGGTCGACCCTCTGAATATGTTTTCGCCATTTGGCTCTGTCAAAGTAGGTTGCTGGTATTGTTAGCGACTGTTTCTCTAAGTTTCTCCACCAGGTGGCTTTTGGGCGTCCTGGTGGTTGTTTGCCTATGTCAATTTCAAGAGCAATTACAGTTTGTCAGCCAATTATCTATGTGAAGATTTAGTTCAATCGAATAATGGGAAATGCGTCTTTAGTTTGCAAGATTTGACCCGAACATACACATACATAAATACAAACATCACAAGTTAAATAAAAGCTTGTAAAAAGAGCTCGAGAGATTCAGTGTTTCACAACACAAACTGGCACTAATAGAGCACGGCCCACAGATCGCTGTTGGAATGGAAACTTCTGCCGATACCAAAGATAGATATAACTCCGTAATAGATGGATACAGCCTAAGGAAAAAACGTGCCTCGAAAATCAAGAAAATTCGATTCTCGTTCAGAGGGCGCTACTAGCTTTGGCCTACTGTCGTATAGATGGCGTTGACGGTTTCGTTTGTTATTTAACAATTTTAACGCATATCAGTGAAAGAACATGGGTCATAATCATAAAAATAATTAATGCAAATAAAAAAAATCATTTATCCATATTTAAATACATTTTATCGTATTTTTATAAATCTTCATTTTTAGTTTTAAAGTGTGTCGATAGATGGCAGTGAATTTACTGTGGTTACAAAATTTACTATGACAATACCGCTCTAGTATAAGTTACTCTATGGCCGATACTAATGTAATGTGGCACGGGAACAACAGTGGAAGGAAATAAAATTAGTCTTGCCTGTCGAACATGTCCAAGTTTACAAGTGTAATTGTTAAAAGAGTCATTTTTTTTTAAAGTGGAAAAATTACTGCCTTGGGTGAGACTTGAACTCACGGCCTCTGGCCAGAGGCAAGGCAGTAATTTTTCCACTTTTAAATTTATTCTAAGCTTAATAGCATCGATCGCAGACGTTTCTGCTTGTTAAAAATTAAAAGAGTCAATACTTACAACTATACTAGACGTAGGTACAGTATTGCAAGTAACCTAAGTAGATATAATTTTTTTGATATCATTTAGGGATGTAATGTAAAGCTTTTTGTAGTTGCGCGTGATAAACTGGTTTAACTACTGTTTTTCTAATGGTGTATCAGATTTATATACGTTGTTCATTTCAATAGTTTAAATATCACATTAAATAGCCGCAACTAAGCACCGTGTATATACGCGGGATGTAAGTGATTAGGAACTTAATGTGCTTACCTATTATTATTCACAACGACGGGACTTAATCGCGTAAAAGTTACTTATTTTACGCGATTAAGTCCCGTCGTTGTGAATAATAATGAGGAAAAATCGTAAAAGTTTAAATCAGTGTATAGGTACTTACCTATGTTGTTATTGCGGGTGATTGTATAACCATCTAACAAAATTTATCTTAATACAAGCTTCTGCCCGCAACTTTGTCCGCGTGGAATGATGATGATGATTGATATGTCCTTGTTCGGGCCTCAAGTTATCTCCATACCAAATTTTATCTTAATCGGTTCATCGGTTTAATCGTGAGGAGGTTAGAGACAGACAGACAGATAGTTACTTTCGCATTTATAATATTACTAGCTTTTGCCCGCGACTTCGTCTGCGCGGACTTAGTAACAGTAGCTAAAGTAAGTATAGCGCCTGGAAAAATTCTCATAGCAATCTAAATTTGAGCATATTATGCACACAAATTAGCAGGCACTTCGTTAATTATCTCAATTCCAACCCGCTTTTTACTTTCTTAAGGGATGATTTTCGGGATAAAAACTATCCTATGTCCTTCTCAGGCACTCAACCTATCTCTATGCCAAATTTCATCTAAATCGGTTCAGCGGTTTAAGCGTGAAGAGGGAACACACAGACAGACAGACAGACAGACAGACTTTCGCATTTATAATATTAGTATGGATGTATTAGAGATTAAATGAGTTCAAACGTCAATTTGACCTTGACATTACTTGCAGTCATTACCTATAATCCTTACGACTCTTTGCGAAATGTTTATATATTATTATTTATTTACTAGCCTAATTTAGTGTCCCACTGCTGGGCAAAGGCCTCCCCTCGTTTCCTCCACTCGACCCTGTCGTTTGTAGTGTCCCGCCAATCCGGATAAAATGCGTCTAAGTCGTCCCGCCATCTCCTTTTCGGCCTGCCTGCACCCCGGCCAGCACCATCTATGGTGTTCCGTGGGTCCCACTCGGTAACCATTTTGGCCCACCTTTCAGGGTGCATGCGGCAGACATGCCCAGCCCAGTCCCACTTAAGCTTAGCGGTCTGGACACCTACATCTACAACTCGAGTTCTGGAGCGCAGTTCCGTGTTTCTGATTCTATCAGTTTGTTTAAATGTTTAAAAAAACTAAAATGTGCTATATCTTACTAATGGGAATTACACTAAGACGCACTTAACCTTTAATCAAACTGTCACAAAAGCCGTTGCAACAATGTGCGAACATAATTGTTGCCAAAAAGTACAAAAAACATTATCCCTTTTACAGCACAACACAGCATTGTCACTTAAAAGCATTTTGGACACTTACTTCTCGAGAGCACTTCACACAATTAACAAACTAAACTCAACCTTAACCTTATAGATATAAGGTTGTTTTTAGATCGTGGAGGGTGAGACTAGGGTTGTCGCAAAGGGTAGAAACGTTTATTAGCGCGTTGGGCGCAAGTCGAGCGTGCGGGATAACCATCAACCCTATTGAGTGTGTTTTGTTGTGTGAGTTTCTGTTGCGAATAAAATGGTGTTTTCGTTATTTTGCTTGGTGCAATTACACTGTTATCGAAAAACGGTTAAATGAAAGCAGTTTGTTGGTAACCGTGTTCTAATTACGTAACAACTACCTTCTGCCCACGGCTTCGTCTACGTCACGTCACGGATACAGTTACGGTCAGTATATAAGCAGAACCGAATCTAAGAATAAAATCGCGGAGGCTTGGAGACGATGTGGTGGAATATGCTCGCTAGAAGACCCGTTAAGAACTGCAGAGGGTGTTCAGCAGCGGCCGCGGTGACGCGGCTTGAATTACACATATTTCTCATCAGTAAAATGTATCTAGCGACTCAATTACATATCAAGGGTCCATTTAAAGAACGATATCGCTAGCATCACAATAGTTTCTCGACCGAATGCCCGCTAATAGGTAGAGATTTCAGATAGCCTGATAAGTATCACTGAGTGATAAGGATCGCCCCGTATCGGTACTAGTACCGGTACTATTGTATCGGTACTAGTTTCGTGCGGGTATGACTGAATTATCTGGCCTTAATAGTCTCTAAAAAATATGCAAAAAATATTTTTGAATATCAATATTTCTGGAATGAGGGAAATAAGACTGAGCGGCCTTCAAGAAACAACTACTGAGCGTACAAAGCTACAATGACGCTTACGCCTTAGTCAATCGGTGACGTTTACGTACGAATTGAAATGTTCAAAAGGGAAGCCATCGTGTATATGAACTTTTAATGTGTGCGAAAGAAACATACTACAAAAGAGAAAACGTGACTCAAAAGAGCTTCATACCGGCCGCTAACGGCCGCTGGAATGTGCTTACTATAACGTAATGATAGTGGACTGAAAAAATTTGATAAGCTGTATTCTGGAGATATGGTGGGTATACAATATATGAAGGGTACACGGAAATAACCTGTCTAGTCACTTTAGTAACATTTTGAGTAATCGCGTTTTTAAAGTTTGGAACAATGTCAAAATGATAAAATTCCGTGACTAGGAATTTTTAAAATTAAAAAAGTTGTGTTAAATATAATATACGGTAACAAAACATATTAATTCAAAATTCAAATTATCTATTTCAGAATAAAAATTCCATATACAATTACATTTACATTTAAAATAATATAACTAATCCTAAATTTAAACTAAATATGTTAGTAACAAAAGGTAATACTTAGAACAAATATTTTAGTACACAGGAAATAATTTGTTAATAGAATACATTAAAATAAATTAAAATTACAATTTTAATAGCAAATGCATTACAATTAAGTAAATGCTCTACATTTTGAGACGAAAATCTCATTTTCCGAAAAAAGTGACTAGACATGTTATTTCCGTGTACCCTTCATATATTGTAAAAGTGTCTATTTTGGGTTAGATACATTAGTTAAAAAAAACCGGCCAAGTGTGAGTCGGACTCGCGCACGAAGGGTTCAGTACCATTACGGAAAAAAACAGCAAAAAAATCACGTTTGTTGTATGGCAGTCACATTTAAATATTTATATTATTCTGTTTTTAGTATTTGTTGTTATAGCGGCAACAGAAATACATCATCTGTGAAAATTTCTACTGTCTAGCTATCACGGTTCATGAGATACAGCCTGGTGACAGACAGACAGATGGACAGACGGACAGCGGAGTCTTAGTAATAGGGTCTCGTTTTTACCCTTTGGGTCCGTAACCCTAAAAAAAACGGCCAAGTGCGAGTCGGACTCGCGCACCGAGGGTTCCGTACTTTTTAGTATTTGTTGTTATAGCGGCAACAGAAATACATCATCTGTGAAAATTTCAACTGTCTAGCTATCACGGTTCATGAGATACAGCCTGGTGACAGACAGACGGACAGACAGACGGACAACGGAGTCTTAGTAATAGGGTCCCGTTTTTACCCTTTGGGTACAGAACCCTAAAAACGATATGAGTTAAAGTGTGTAAGACAAATGTTTGTATCATAAGTTGTGTAGCCTGTATACAAGCTGTTACATAACTTGGCAGATCAGGTGAGCTCGTTACGTGCCGGTATCGGCGCGGTGTCACTTACCGGCGCCGTTACCCTGTTACGTTCGTTTCCGCCACTACTCGTACACGTGCGAGACGTATTCCCACTAGTGTCTGACCGAAACCGGATTTTTGCCAAAACTTTTGATATACAAAATAATGATTTTTATGCTGAAACCTGCCGATACCGAAACCGAGGATTGTTTACGAGTACCAAGCACATTTTATCGCTCAGTCACACAATTTGTGAATGATGTTTCTAAGAAATGTAAGGGGGAAAAACATCCCGCCACATACCATTGGATGTCGTGAGTGTTGTGTGTAGGCAAAGTGACAACCCTAGCGTACAAGTTAATAATCAAGATCAAGTGCGGGTAGTTCGCAAAACCCGCGCGGCAAGAAGATGTTGATACAATTCCTCGCCAGTCTGCCTGTGACCACGAACGTAACGTCACGTTCGAAACGTCAGGCCATAAATAAACGTAAGTTTGTACGCGATTAAGTCCCGTATTAGTTTTAAATTATGAGTGAACAGTTAACAATTATGACAGTAGGCCAAAGCTAGTAGCGCCCTCTGAACGAGAATCAAATTTTCTTGATTTTCGAGGCACGTTTTTTCCTTAGACTGTATCCATCTATTACGGAGGTATATCTATCTTTGGTTATACCCTATACTGTATATTGTATACTTTTACAGTAGATAAGATAATTAATCACTTCGGGCAAGACCCGAACTTGCGACCTTTTGGAACACCGGACCAATCGCTCTTTTGGCTAAGAAGATATTTCTAATTGTTTCCAAAAGTCCTAGCTTCGAGAAACATTTAACCCCTCAGTTAATTACAAAGGGTTCCGGCAGTCGGCAAACACACTGCAATTAAACTACATTCGTCTCGCCCCGAGTGTTTGCTCTTATTCTCATGTACACGTGGTTGGCACTATTTTTGACAGTAATTGGTTACTTTCTAAAAAGGAAATATGTGTAACACCTGTAACACCAGAAGCGTTGCAAGTGAGTTGTGGCGTTTAAGATGGGAGTGCGCTTTTTAGGGTTCCGTACCCAAAGGGTAAAAACGGGACCCTATTACTAAGACTCCGCTGTCCGTCTGTCACCAGGCTGTATCTCATGAACCGTGATAGCTAGACAGTTGAAATTTTCACAGATGATGTATTTCTGTTGCCGCTATAACAACAAATACTAAAAACAGAATAATATAAATATTTAAATGGGGCTCCCATACAAGAAACGTGATTTTTTTGTTGTTTTTTTCCGTAATGGTACGGAACCCTTCGTGCGTGAGTCCGACTCGCACTTGGCCGGTTTTTTCTTGAAGGTTTGAAGGTCGTATCAGATTTTTATAGGTAGTCATTTTCTAGGTTTTCGTGGATGTCTTGAACCAGCTTTTAGAACGTGAGCTCGATTATAATATATGCTACTGTGTTTACATAACTGAAATATATTTCTCACATGATTATTCGCGTAATATCCCCAAACTTACCCAATCAAACATTAAACAAAAGACAAGCAGAATCCGCAACCCCCGCCAACTATCAAATTAAACCCCATTTAATATCAAATTGAAAACTGAGTGTATTAAGCTAAACGACACTCGGCAAACATCGAGGGTAATAACGGGGGCTCGTACCCTTCGAGACTAACATATGTCAAGCGTACTCCGAGAACCAGTCAATATAGACCCGCGCTACCCCTCTCTGAACATACTTGGAAAATTGAAAGCGGGGGCTCCCAAACTAAACGAAAAGACCTTCGTAATATGGCCACCAAGTAATTGCTTTCTTACGCCAAGATAAAAGTGCGTGCGTGCAAGCTAATTTCGTTTTTATTCCGTAAAACATAAAACACAAAAGCTGCGAAGCCTGGCCGTGGCGGCGGCGTTTGTTAAATAATGCGGTTGTCAGTAATCTCGTGCAAAGGGTCGCGGATAGAGTAAGCTCCAAGTTTTATAGAAATTGTTGGATTAGCATTGTGGGCCGGATGAATTACCTTTATACTGAGTTTGGGAGCTCATTCACGCTCATTCGTCACGGACGGGGGCGCGAGTTGTAGAATATTATCACACGTTAAACACTAACTTAAGTATGTTAATAGAGCGCTTCAGAAAGGGTTTTTTTTGTTATTTGCCGCGTACGTCAGATTCCTTTTAAGGAACTTATTGTTTATAACTTGAATTTCATCATAAACCGATGTTCGTCAAGGTCTGCGACGACCAAGCCTCACGTAGGGTCGGAACGTCCCAGGGCAAAGTTAGTATGATATTAGAAATCAGACGCAACTCGAAGATTCGTTCTAATTCTTGAAGCTGATCCGATTCTATTGGTATATCCGGTCTTGCTTCTCCGGTCAATCGTTGTCCTACTAATAGTGGAAACAATTGGACAGTTAGTAGGTATATACCTGCACTTTAACCTCCCTCGAATACACATCAGACCTTTTCTCGAACGCCCCTTCGAGCTGATATGTGGTGAAAGTTGTCCGGTGCTCGGTGCTTCTTGCCACAGGGTTTCCTACTTATGGTGGGATAGTGAGTACATACCTGCACTCTGACTTCAGGCAAGTTGACTTTCATCGCGAGCTCTTCCCTCGAATAGACATCCGGGTAGTGGCTCTTCTCGAAGGCCCGTTCTAGCTCATGGAGCTGATATGTAGTGAATGTCGTCCGGTTTCGTCGGTGCTTCTTTTTGCCGTCGGCCGCCGGGTCGTCGTCTGAGGCTGCGGGGGACTTGTCGGGGTGGAAGCCGTCATTGCTGTTGCAAGATCCTTCACCTGGAACATGGGAAGGGGGGGTAAGATACAAATTTCAATTTAATATGATGATGATGATGATAGGTACCACTTAGTAGGTATGAGTTATGTCATAGGTATATTTATACATAACGTTTATTTTAAAGGTTTTTTAAAACTAAATAACTAGATCGGAATGGAATCGACGTTCCCCAAAAATTAGACAATTACATATCTAAAATAACAATTGAGTATTCAACATCATACAATAAGTATCTATTTACTATACAATTGTTAAATAAAACAAGTCAACTTAACGTTTCATTAATCATCATTGTTTCCACGGAAATGCGCAATAACAGTCGTAAACAACAAGTAAACACTTGCTTACTTCATAATTACCATACCATACTGATCATACATCACCTGCATGCATTACACTTGCAGTACAAGCACATGTGCGAGTGGCGAGTACATGCATGTACGAGTTACTAACTATAAGTTAGTAACGTGCGGTAAGTCAGCACATGTGTTCAAGTAAATGGATGTGTATCCTGTTGGATTCATGGTTCAGAACGGGATTGTAGGTGAACTTGTACTAAAACCAGAGATATTTGACCTGCCATATGTACTTATATATGGTTCAAAAGTGAGAAGGGGGGGGGGGACATTTTTAGGGTTCCGTACCCAAAGGGTAAAAACGGGACCCTATTACTAAGACTTCGCTGTCTGTCTGTTTGTCAGTCTGTCTGTCTGTCCGTCTGTCACCAGGCCAGGCGAGATACATCTTATGAACCGTGATAGCTAGACAGTTGACATTTTCACAGATGATGTATTTCTGTTGCCGCTATAACAACAAATACTAAAAACATAATAAAATAAATATTTAAGTGGGGCTCCCATACAACGTGTTTTTTTGCCGTTTTTGCCCTTCGTGCGCGAGTCCGACTCGTACTTGGCTGGTTTTTTTTCTTACCAACGACATCCCACATATTCTGGTTTTTATTTTACCACAAACAAACAAAAGGTCTAGCATAGTTTATTTATATTTAGGCCAAATTGCACATTTCTAACATTAACGATCATGGAGCAAAGCCTCGGACGGACAGACGGACAGACAGACGGACACGGCGAAACTTTAAGGGACCGGAACTGAAATATAAACATGCGCTATATGTGAAGTATTAAAAGCGATGTTCACGCTCGACGGGACAAAAATACAGTTAACTTTGGCTGGCACACATTTTCTGTTTGATATGTAACAAATTTAATGTTAAATACGAGTAACTAATGTGCACCACTTACATGTTCAACGTTAAATACGGCGCTACTTCAGACAATCTTAGTCCTTTTTGTACCGAGACTGACTAAAATAGCAACCAGGTTCGTACGTTTTCGTGAAAATACGATGGAATACAATTATGCACTACATCTGTACCTATACATACTTACCTACAAGTAAATTTTAAAGATCTAGGTGTAATGACACTGACTGATGATTTGGTGCAACTGGTGAAACTTTGTGCGAAAACTGAAAGCTAGGGATTCGGTTATCAGTAATGTCACAGCGAAGATACAAAAATGTTACAAATAAAATTTAGTTTTAGTTTTTACTTAGAGATAAATATTTTTTATTAGATTATTTTAAACCGGGTCACTCACGTATTATTAAGTCGAATAGCTCGACATGTCCGTGAAGACGGTCCTCGTAAATTGGACCGAAACATGTCGAGCTATTCGACTTAATAATACGTGAGTGACCCGGTTTAAAATAATCTAATATGTTTGAGTCTCACGGGAGTTTTATAGTTAAATATTTTTTAGTTGTAATATTATTAATTACCTATAATTTAGTACTTAACATAGTTTTTAGGTTTTTTTATACTAACACCGTTATGGATCAATGCAGATCTGAAATAAACGATTTTATTATTATTATTTATAAAATTAATATGTGAGCCCTTCCGTACTGGAATAAACAGCCAATTATGCAAATCAATCAAGCATTTCTACTATAATACTCACACTGCACAGTGGTTCCCCCGCGCCGCGCTATCATCACAAAACTTAAAACAAACAGTGATAACATCGCGCGGAGTATCATTCGTCATCGCGTATCGCTCCATCGCCTTCCGTGCCCAACTTTAATTGTTATGAATGTTTTCGGTGAAAATTTGCCGTTTAACTACTTTGTAGGGAATTATGGAAGTTGTGGAGTGAAATACGCATGATTTCCTGGGGATCCGTGTAGTTATCTTACCAAATGATAACCTAGCTTGTTTAGTTAGAATGTTTAATTATCTACGTTAGAGCATAGAGTAACTTATACCAGAGCGGTACTGTCATAGTAAATTTTGTAACCACAGTAAGGTCACTGCCATCTGTCGACACACTTTAAAACTAAAAATGAATATTTATAAAAATACGATAAAATGTATTTAAATATGCATAAATGATTTTTTTTATTTGCATTAATTATTTTTATGATTTTGACCCATGTTCTTTCACTGATATGCGTTAAAATTATTAAATAACAAACGAAACCGTCAACGCCATCTATACGACAGTAGGCCAAAGCTAGTAGCGCCCTCTGAACGAGAATCAAATTTTCTTGATTTTCGAGGCACGTTTTTTCCTTAGACTGTATCCATCTATTACGGAGTTATATCTATCTTTGGTTAGAGTAACTATTACTGTTTAATACGCAGACGCCTATTCCTGCCAAGTGAAATCATCTTACTGCGTTAACCAAGTGTAAATAGAAAGGGATACTTTTTAAACATTACGGGTTCCAATGCTTAATATTGAATATAGCCTAGGTAGTCACTGAAGTTTTTTTTTCCTGTTTCTTAACCGCATATCCTATTGCTATTGAAATAATATAAACCACTCTTAACTATTAGACCATAACATACACAAAAAAAAAATTAACTATTTACGGTCCAAACGGAACTTGAATAATTTAGTCACATGTTGTAATCTTGCACAGCACAAATATCTAGAACTTATCTTTAAGGCTTTGATAAATATTTTTGTACCAGATATTCTTGCGCGTTTTGTTTTGCAAAATATTATTGCAACAACTTTAGTACATGTTTATGTGAAAGTTGGTTTGTTGCGGGCGCGTGTGCGGAAATGGTGCATTTATCATTCAATTATTTTGTCTACGCTCGTGCTTCCAGCCCACTGTTAGTACTGTTACACAGACGCATCCATTGAGCAGACATGAATAAAATTACTAGTATATATCCGTAGGTAGTTAGACCAAGCTAAGTTGGCAGCGATTTTGATAGCCCAGATCGTGCAAGTGTTATTTTAAACGTCATACTTCTTCATACTTGTATGAAATTATGACGTTTAAATAACACTTCCACTGTCTGGGCTATCAAAATCGATGCCAACTTAGCTTGATCTAACTCTATACATTGTTCCTACTCTTTTAGTCAATGAAACAAGCTAATGTACGACGTAATAAATACCAAAGTTAAAACAGAAAAAATGTACAACCATCCTTAAAGTTTATAGTCTATGATGGTTCATTATTTTTAGTATGTGGGTATTTTTGCACTTTGTAGTTTTTCCTCAGTCACCCGTTGACCACGAACGCTGTAAAGGGTTCGAAACGTAGGGATGTATTATAAATTCAATATACGCGAAATAATCCGTTTTCATAGTTTTATTTCATGAAAATTCTCAAATTGAGCATTAAATTTGAGAATTTGATAGAGAAAAAAAGAAAGAGATTGCATGTAGGTTTGACTATACCTAATAAATCACATCAAATTTGATTTATTAAGTATTCTATTAGAATTTTGAAGGAAGAGAAATATATGTAACAATTCAGGCTAGTAGTAGTAGGCAAGAGATGTATGGGCACTGTGAATCTCGCTTTGTGTGGTAGGGCACAGGACAGCGGATGTCATTCCAGATCTAGATCAGAGCCCAACTGGGGAGGTACCTCCACCTTACAGAAAACCGCAGCCAAATAACACTAGACCCTACTCATAGTGTTGTGTTCCTGCCGGTAAGTAAGGTTGCCAGAGCTCAACGAGGGAGAGGAGTGTTAGGGTCGGCAACGCGCGTGTAATATCTCCGGTGTTGCAGGCGTCCATAGGCTACGGTAACTGCTTACCATCAGGCGGGCCGTATGTTTGATTGCCACCGACGTGGTATAAAAAAAAATAGTATAAAGATTACTCTCGGCTAGTTTAATGAAAGGAAGCCAATATCAAACAAGTCGTGATGACTTAAAATATAACCTCAAAGTGCGCAGTAATTTCAGCAAAAGCGAGCGTATATTGAACACCTGTATCTATAATTTCATTTCTTATCGCTAATCAAATCTCACTCCCACACTTGAGTGGCCGCAGCATCGGCAATTACAACAAAGCAACAACAAAACCGTGTTTCACAAACATGTGTATTTGTGTGTCAACTGTCACTTACGAGCCCGATTAAGAAAACCAAAGCGACAACTACTAACAAATTGAGCGATCAAACTTGATTTTATTTTGTCCCACTCGCTCGTATAATCAAACCCACTGTGCGAGCAAGACAGCCTCACGCATTAAGATCGGCCCGATTACAACTGTTCGTCCGACAAAACAAATAAAAATATTATGGGCAACGCATTAAGACGTGCATTATCATGATAGGATCTATTTTTTTGTAATAATTATCGGTAATCTGGCAACACTCGGCATAATGGCCGTTTTTACGGCCAACCCTAATCACGTGTCAGATTTGTCGTTTTGCTACATATTAAAGCTCTTCGGCTTTAATGATTATTCACATCAATCTTCCCATCCTAATTTAAACCATAACGCATCGTATTAAATTGTATTTCAGCTTGTTCATTAAATTGACAGTTTAATGACTGGACACGTTAATCGTAATTTGATTGTCTGTCCGTCGGCTAATTGAGAGTACTGAATATAATTTTAATTAGTTTCAGTTGTGTAATGATTTGGCGAACTGACAGCCGAGCTTTAAGAAATTGACAATCAACTTATTTCGTAAGTCAAATTAAGACTAGTTTTTGTTGTTCAAGTATTAAATACTTAATTTTCTATTGACAGGGTGTAACACAATACTTAAATAATGATTATATAATTTGTTTTTCAACTATCACTGAATAAAAAAAAAACTACTTGAAAAAGAGTACTTAAGAGCTAGCTCTTTTTTAGAAAGATAGTTGATAATACATAATATTTATTAAGATGACCGTCGAGTCGTTTACAAGTAATGTTCAGAAATTATACAGCAACAAGTAAACAGACCGATATTGTTTGTGTCTGTCTGTCCCCATAATTGAAACCACTGTGTAACCATTCGATTCCATCAAACCGAATTGGGATTGACTTCATTACAGACTTGATTCGAATGATGGCAGCCAATCATGATCGAAAACCGAGGCGAATGAGGAATCATCGGCGAGGGCAGGCTCCCAGACTATAATGGGGGCGCTCGGACTATAATAGAATGGGATAAGGCTGCGGTGTTGCGGCGGCGAGCGGCGGGAAGTTTGATCGCACAACTTTGATTATCTTCATGTAGCTTCAGGGAACTTGGAAATGTAATTGCACACATTGTTAAGGTAGTTGTTGATAGCATATTGTATATTATATGTAACGTGTCACAATCGAGATATCATGGTCATATTGCTCGGTAACTATTATATGACTTCATTTATTCCAGGCAAATAATATATATTATATAGGTATATATTATATTATATTTGCTTGCAAGTCATCTGATGTTTATGGTTTATATTAAATTAGCAGATTAGAAACTGTTTATCGTGGTTTAAACAGCTGAAACATTGTTTCTTTTAGATTGAGAATTTTGTTTTGTATATAATTGAAACTTGCCTAAGCAATTGACAATAAATACTTGAAGCAAAGAGGATATAACATTATAGAGCGGTACTGTCATAGTAAATTTTGTAACAACTGTAAATTCACTGCCATCTATCGATACACTTTAAAACTAAAAATGAAGATTTATAAAAATACCATAAAATGTATTTTAATAAGGATAAATGATTTTTTTTATTTGCATTAATTATTTTAATGATTTTGACCCATGTTCTTTCACTGATATGCGTTAAAATTGTTAAATAACAAACGAAACCGTCAACGCCCTCTATACGAGAGTAGGCCAAAGGTACTGGCGACATCTGATCGAGAGTCAAATTTTCGTGATTTTCGAGGCACGTTTTTTCCTTAGACTGTATCCATCTATTACAGAGTTATATCTTTGACTTGAAGAGATGATTTTTGCCTGTTTTCATAAATGTTTATATAAATTACGAGTATTATAGAAATTTATTTATAAGTATGTAAAGGCAGCTATTATAGAGATAAATATGATACGTATGCTTTAGATATAATTGTAGAGCTACCTCCAGACATTTCACAGTACAATACGACAAATTGCAAATACACAAAAAAATAACAATAAAATTCCTTACATAACTCCAACGGCGATGTTTCAGCTTGCAAAAGAGTCAATTTATAATAAGAGTTTTGAATTATTCACGGTTAGTTTCACTAGACATATTGACCGGGATATAAACCGTTATTACCTTTTGTATTGTTTTTGAGCTTTCGATATTGCATTTGATATTGATTTTTGTATTGATATTGGTAATTACGGTCTATATCCTGGTCAATATAAGTCTAAGCGATTGTCTTTATCTCTAAGCGATTGAAATCAAGAAGCACCCCAGAAATTTTAATAGGGAAGATGGTTTTAACTTATTGGCAACTTGGGGACCATCCAGAAGTTAAAGCCAAGGGATCTATCTTCGGATGTGTGCGCGGATGTTGTGAGTGTTGCGTGTCGGACTATTGACAATAATTAACATTTATGTGTAGTGGGTGGTTTGAAAATGTGATGTCTACCCCAAACTTTAAATGCACTTTTCGTCGGGTAGTCACACAAATCTCTGTTTTGACATTTTGCTGGGACGTCAGTTAGCCGCGACGACGACCAGTGAAACCTGTGTCGAAACGTCGGTATATAAAGGTAACAAAATAAATTCGCGATTGACCCGTTTGTAAATGTGATTTAATATGTGTTCAAACCGCGAAATTTTAAAATGTAATATAAGTCTAGTCAATTTATAATGTCAAACCTGTATGAAAATCGCAGCAACTCCAACACTAGTTGATTTAGTAGCTAATTCCGCTTAGCGCTCCCGCGCTCACCACATTCCTGTCCCTAGCCACAGCCTTATCGGACGCGGTAATACGCTGCAATCGAGTCACACACACACACATACAATATACATACATACGTCATACATGTCACAACATTGACAACAGATGCCCATAGGCTGTAAACCGGAGGTACCACAGACCATATACTAAACTAGACGCAGCAAATGCTCGTACTTCAAAGTAAGTACGATAGTGTAATTTTTACGGGTCTGGTGCATTGCACAAAATCCGCTTAGTCACGCTCCCGTTTTTCAGGTATTTTTTGCTAAAATACAACACGCTCAGGGCGCCATAATTCATGTTACAAATCCTAAGATAAATTTATTTTTCATAGTTAAAACTTACACTGTTTTGAAAGTTAAAATTTACATTGACATTTGTTATTTTTATTAGTTCTAAAATAGTTACCTATAATTACCTTAAGGCATTAAGTCCGCCATTTGTACCTTCATATATTGTACAATAAAGATTGCATCGGCACTACCATCAGCTGGTGAGATTGTGGTCAAATGCTTGCCTTTTTGTAATAAAAAAAAATAACAACTGTGAAAGGTAACTAATCCTAAACCAATAGCAAAGATAGATATACCTCCGTAATAGATGGATACAGTCTAAGGAAAAAACGTGCCTCGAAAATCAAGAAAATTTGATTCTCTTTCAGAGGGTGCTACTAGTTTTGGCCTACAGTCGTATAGATGGCGTTGACGGTTTCGTTTATTATTTCACAATTTTAACGCATATTAGTGAAAGAACATGGGTCAAAATCATAAAAATAATTAATGCAAATAAAAAAAATCATTTATCTATATTTAAATACATTCTATCGTATTTTTATAAATCTTCATTTTTAGTTTTAAAGTGTGTCGACAGATGGCAGTGAATTTACTGGGGTTACAAAATTTACTATGACAGTACCGCTCTAGTATAAGTTACTCTATGCCAATAGGCAATATCAATATATGTTTCACAACGGTAAGTTTAAAAACGCCTTCCGATAGATAGAGTCACACAACACTTTACAATGCATTATTATGCGAGGACATTAAAATACGTAAAAATTATAATACCACATTAAAAGAATGCGTGGAACTGTGGAACCATAAAAAAACCGGCCAAGTGCGAGTCGGACTCGCGCACGTAAGGTTCCGTACTTTTTAGTATTTGTTGTTATAGCGGCAACTATCACGGTTCATGAGATACAGCCTGGTGACAAACAGACAGACGGACAGACGGACAGCGGAGTCTTAGTAATAGGGTCCCGTTTTAACCCTTTGGGTACGGAACCCTAAAAAAGTTTTACTTTGGAGAGTACCGTGCTTGAAATCTATTCTATCTATGGTCTGTGCCCTAACCTAACCTTATTTGATAGGGGATCGATTGGTGGGGTCAAGTACTCGACAAATACTGCTTGTGAGTACTCTTATATATATATATCTGCGCTAGTCTTGGTTGCACTGTACAGAACCATATAGATAAAGCCACCCTGTATAGTATACAGGATGGCGTGTAACAGGAACAAATAATATTTAAATGAAATTCTTTGAAATCGGTAAAAAAAACTGGACAAGTGCGAGTCGTACTCGCCCACCGAGGGTTCCGTACTTTTTAGTATTTTTTGTTATAGCGGCAACAGAAATACATCATCTGTGAAAATTTCAGATGTGGTTCATGAGATACAGCCTGGTGACAGACAGACGGACAGTGGAGTCTTAGTAATAGGGTCCCGTGTTTACCCTTTGGGTACGGAACCCTAAAAAGGTAGGCTACATAGAACTACTTCACGTTTACACACTAAATTTTATATCGCTTTTTAGCGATAAGACCGCCTGTTGTTTACCTCTGCTTCTGTTTCTGTTTTCTTTTGTATTGTTTTCTTTAATTGAGGTGTACAATAAAGAGTATTTGTATTGTAAATTTTATGATATACAAGTTATTGACATTAAAATACACGATCTAAAAGTAGATGTTGAAGTCACCAGCAGTGGTCATCAGTTTAATCATCCTATTATCACAACAGCTAATTCGATATTAAGCAATTATAATGGTTATCCAATTAAACGTACACATTCGTGACACACATCCACACTTATTCCGTTATAAGCATAACCTTTTCAGGTTATAGTTTCCCCCAATTAACTTCATAACAAACAAATAAGCTTCGTAATCAGGAACGGGGAAGTCAAAGACTGCCTCCTATAGACACTGCGTTTTTAATACGATAGTGGACAACCGCGTGTACGTAGGCCCCAATTTCGTCACTAGATATTGACATTATCGAAAGTATTTCTAAACAATTTATTGTACAGTCGAAAGCAAAAATATCGATCCAGACGACTGGCTCAAAAATATGTGAACACGACTTTATTGTCTAAGGTGTAAGAGATACACATATTTTTGAAACTTTGAGAATGTATATATATTTATGCCCTTGACTGTATATTACCCGTACTTATGCCCCTACGTATGACTTTTTTAGATTTTTTGATAATTTTAAGAGTTAGGAGCGAACAACTAATTCCCTACAAAATTTAAAGCGCTTCCAACTCCAACTCTTATTATACATAATTACAAAATTGAAAAAAATCAAACTAACTCAGTAATCAAACACATAACTGTGGTTAAATAGTACATCATTGCATCCATCAAATTGCATAAACAATAATAAGATCACTATTATCTTCATTAAATAAATGAAATTGAATTGTATAAAATGTTTTTATACTGTTGATTTGGGATACTGTTATTTTAAATTGGGACATCCGGACTACTTAATGTTTTACACCGGTCAACCACCGGTTAAGGTATTGGTTTGTTTTGTAACAACAAAATTAGTTTAGGATATTATTCAAAATTTATTCATTACTCAAGTTCAGTTATTTTTTGAATTACCCAATGAGTCGGTAATTTTTTTTGGTGTGTAGCGAGTGCGCCATCTAGTAAATAGGTAATCTGTGTAGGAAATAAAAGAATAACAAGCAGAATTAGTCGCGACCAGGTTGCGTGTCACCCTCACCTGACCACTCACAACCCCTATTCCCACGACATACGGTCTACATTCGCTCAGTCAACTGTATGCTGATTGTATGGCGATAATATTAAATTAATGGGCTAATTAATAATTTCACACAAATTATACCGAGAGTGACCGCGTTCGGGCGATCAATGGAATGGTCTGAAGGTTAATTTTCTCATTGGTTTTTAATTTTGAAGAAATTATTATTTACAAACGACGGGACTCGGGACGGGAGTTAATAAACAAGACCAAGTGCGGGAAGTTCGAAAAACTCGCGCGCCTAGAAGATGTCGATGTCAACTTTAGCCTGTCTTCTCCGAGACCACGGGGACAACGCCGTGCTCCAAACATCGGAGATAAATTCAAAACTTATTTTACAACGACGGGACTTAATCAGTCCCGTCGTTGTGAATAATAATGAATAAAGCCTACTCTGATGGCTACTGACTGACAAAAATGTTCCTTTTAACTTTGTTAAATACGATTTTTCGAGGATCCCAATTTCAGATCCTGACTTAATGACAATGGGACTTACAAAAAAAAAATATTCAAGTCGCTGAAGCCGGCTTTGAGAAACCGGAATATATATAAAAAAAATCGTAATATATATAAATTCGTATAGATTAGTGTAAAAATAATTTATATTGTAATTTAATATTATGAAATAAATAAATCTAAATCTATAATAAAAAAATACCGACGAATAGAAAACCTTGTTTATCGAAGTTGTTGGTTCCTCTGTGTATTAAGGTGCCGCGGGTTCAGCCTGCAGAGCTTTAAAAAAAACCGGCCAAGTGCGAGTCGGACTCGCGTTCCAAGGTTTCCGTACATTACACAGTTTTTAACAATGTGCCTATTTTTTATGTGAAACGTGACATGTATTTAAAGAATCCGTAGGGTTCGGATCAAAAACTAAGTAATTAAGTCCGACTCACGCTTGACTGCGCATTTCTAATAGGTTTTCCTGAGATCTATAGGTAAAGAGCTATTTTGTATAATTTTAAATATATATTTGAGATTCACGTAATGAGCTCTTTCATTTGATATGTAACACGATATAATTTTCAAAACTTTATTTTTTAATTTTCTTATTTACCCCCCAAAAGTGGCTCCCATGTTTAAAATTCATTTGTTTACGTTACATGTCCGTCTTTGGGTCACAAACTTACGTATGTGTACCAAATTTAAAATTAATTGGTCACTTAGTTGGTAACTTAAGTAGTTTCGGAGAAAATAGGCTGTGACAGACGGACAGACGGACAGACAGACAGACGCACCAGTGATCCTATAAGGGTTCCGTTTTTTTCCTTTTGAGGTACGGAACCCTAAAAATACATAATTGCACTATTTTAGATCAAAATACGGTTGCCAAAATATATGAATAGCAACCTTGAGGAATGTCTCTAGTAACCTCATCGATTCGAAACCTGATTTTTTGACTTTCGCTCGATAGACAAAACCACGAACATAGTTCTAAAACGCACATTAAAAATTAGTAATTTTTTTTTCCACAAAATATAAAAATATGATAATTGCTTCTAATAATGCCCAATTTTATTTTTATCGAACTTATCGAATACCTACCTACTTTTTTGTTAAAATGATTAAAAATAACATTTCTACAACATGATATCCGCGACCCCGGGCACACATAGCCGTCTCTCTCACGCTTACGCCTAGTGAGAGAAGAACCTGAACCCACGGGGCCTTAATTTCAAGATGGCGTCTATGGGACCCGATCTTGATATGGCGCACGGCTCCCGCGGCTACCAGTTTCCTTTGTTCAAAAACATCTTTGTTCAATGTGTAGTCCAGAGAGAGCAAAATGTACATTATTTTGGCTACGCTACACAAGCATCACTTTTGATTTGTGAAGAATTTATTAATTTGTAATGGTTAAAAGATTATGAAAAAGTAGAAAAATTACAGCTTCTAATGTAAAAGTTCTTCGTAGTCTAAGCAAGTTATTATGAAACTAATTATCAAAAATATATTAAAGTGAACTATATGTTTCACAATCTACATTAGAAAAGGCTTGTTCCTAACATTATTTTCAAATCCTTATAAAATATTACATTAAATGAAAATGCTACTCTGGAAGTAAATTTAGAATGAAATCTAATCGCAAAAAGCAAACAACTTATTTGAAGAAAGGTATTGGTTTATTCCATAAGTTTACGCACAATAAAGCAAAAGAAAGACGAAAAGGCTAGTAAATCGAATGTATCTCAATTGTGATCTCAATTAACTTCGAACAAAACGCATTCCTTTCAGTTTCAAAACCGCCTCATTACGATAACACCTTTAAAACAGCGCAATTTAAAACAATTTTTTTTTAAATTATATCGCAACCTAATGTACCCAAAGTATCCAAACATGCGTGTGCGCAGGAAACGGCTGTCAGCGCCGGCGCCGGCCGTAATAGCGCAGTTGCAACACTATCGATCTCGCATCCGGTGTTGCCACAGAAGGCTTGAGATTCTAAATTTCTAATGTATACTACTGACAGGTCAGTTCGAACGTATAGTGACATTAGCATTATATTTGAATCATATTCAAATCATAATATTTAGTTATCGTGCATCTCGCCTACATACATGTACGGACAAGTACGAGCTAAATGCACGATAACTAAATAACATGATTCAAATATCATTCTAATGTCAGTGTACGTTCGAATTGGCCTGTGTAGCCTACTACTAGCCTTAGCTTGTGACTTCTGTCACTTTTAAATTATTACCCTCTTTAGGGTTCAATTTCAAGATCACCTTTTCTTTTTTTTTTTCTTTTTTTTTATGTGATATTCAGCAAACGAGCAGACGAGCCGCCTGATGGGAAGCAGTCATCGTCGCCCATGGACGTAAGCAACATCACAGGAGCCACTTAAGCATTGCCGACCCTTGAGAACCCTAAATACCCGCTTCTTGAATCCCATGTCGTAGCACAAAGGAAATACCTCAGGAGGCAACTCATTCCACATTCTGCACGTTCTGGGAAGAAACGAGCGGGATGCCCGCTTATTCATGGTGTGCCATGTGTCTAAGAAGTGAGGATGAGCTTTGCTCCTTTGGCGGGAGGTGCGGTGATAGAAACGAGACGATGGCACCAGATCAAAAAGTTCTTCGGAACATTCCCCATTGTACAGACGGTAGAACATGCAAAGAGAGCCAACGTCTCTCCGAAGACTAAGAGGTTCTAAGCCGCCAGTAAGTTCGGAATTGCCGACAATACGAACTGCCCGACGTTGGATAGAGTCAAGGGGAAGGAGCTGGTATTGTGGAGCGCCAGACCAGAGATGAGAACAGTACTCCATATGGGGTCGAACCTGCGCTTTATATAACAAAAGTCGGTGACCCGGTGTGAAGTACTGTTTGGCTCTGTTAAGCACCCCAAGCTTTTTGGAGGCCAGTTTGGCTTTTTGTTCCAGATGACTACGAGTGTGAAGTATCCCGAGTGGAGCCGAGTATTCTTAGTGGAGTTTTACAACATTTAAAAAATATATGTTTTAAATATCATCGTCCTACAGTCAATGGTTTGGGCGTCAGTTAATGTATCAATATAATAAGTAATAATCCTTATATATTTAAATATTAGTAAATTAACTTAAGAAAGAGGGGCCTGTAACTGTAAATAAATGACAATTAAGTAAGATATGAAGGGTACACGGAAAGAACATGTCTAGTCACTTTAGTAACATTTTGAGTAATCAAGGTTTTAAAATTTGGAACCATGTCAAAATGTATGGTAATTCCGTGACCAGGTCTTTTTTAACAAAAAAAAGTTTTGTTACATATATTATACAGTGGTAGCAAAAGATATAACTAATAGTTCATTAAGAGCTCTACATTTTGAAATTAAAATCTCATTTTTCGAAAAAAGTGACGACATGTTCTTTCCGTGTACCCTTCATATGAGGATGAATAAGTCTTAGCCAAGAAATAAAGTTTGCAATTAAAATAACAACAAAACTATTATTAGTGATACGAACTTTAAATATGGAATTTCTATCCGAACTAAGTACTACATTTAATAGGAACTTTATTATTTTACCTAGGTAACTTAGCAAAACGAAATCTAAATATTTGAACAGAAAATTATGACAAAATGATTAAAAATTAAGTTATAAGAAACTCTCTACCCTAAAACCTCTCAACTATAGTTTAAACGCTCTCGTTGTTGAGATTTACTTTTCTCAATAATCAACAATAAGGAAATTAGAAAAATAAAGAAACTGAGAAAAATGATACAAAGCAGAATTAATACAGGATTTTTCCAAAAGTTGCATTTATGTAGAAGAAATTCAACAATGTTATAAATAACATATATTGTTTTTAGGGTTCCGTACCCAAAGGGTAAAAACGGGACCCTATTACTAAGACTCCGCTGTCCGTCTGTCCGTCTGTCCGTCTGTCCGTCTGTCTGTCACCAGGCTGTATCTCATGAACCGTGACAGTTGAAATTTTCACAGATGATGTATTTCTGTTGCCGCTATAACAACAAATACTAAAAAGTACGGAACCCTCGGTGCGTGAGTCCGACTCGCACTTGGCCGGTTTTCTTTTTGTAACATATTACACAATAAACAAATTTTACAGCATTAAAATTTCGCCAAACTGTTCTATACTTACCTATACATATAATACCTAGTACAAAAAAATATCATAATAGATGTGAAAAAATTTTTTTGCTAAAACTAAGTAGTTTTAGTTACATATAACAAACATTCCTTAAGTTAATGTAAATAGGTTAGAATGTTCTATAGGATGATTGGGTTTAACCTAATAATCACAGGCAGTCAGTATTAGCTTGGAATAATGTTTTTATTGGGATCTATATTCATAGTAACTCCTTGAAAAATATCTGTCTCAGAGTAAGTCTTCCTTAAATCTAAAGGTCATTTAAACATAATTTTAAAACTAACACGAGACTTAATCGCGTACAAACTTACGTTTATTTATGGCCTGACGTTTCGAACGTGACGTTACGTTCGTGGTCACAGGCAGGCTGGCGAGGAATTGTATCAACATCTTGCCGCGCGGGTTTTGCGAACTACCCGCACTTGATCTTGATTGTTAACTTGTACCCCCGCGCTTGTACTTGTGCGCGCGCTTGTAAAACCCGCGCGGCAAGAAGATGTTGACACAATTCCTCGCCAGTCTACCTGTGACCACGAACGTAACGTCACGTTCGAAACGTCAGGCCATAAATAAACGTAAGTTTGTACGCGATTGTCCCGTGTTAGTTTTAAAATTATGAGTGAAAATCGTGTTAGTTTAAATCAGTATAGGCAAATATAGATATAACTCCGTAATAGATGGATACAGTCTAAGGAAAAAACTTGCCTCGAAAATCAAGAAAATTTGATTCTAGTTTAGAGGCCGCTACTAGCTTTGGCCTACTGTCGTATAGATGGCGTTGACGGTTTCGTTTGTTATTTAACAATTTTAACGCATATCAGTGAAAAAACATGGGTCAAAATCATAAAAATAATTAATGCAAATAAAAAAAATCATTTATCCATATTTAAATACATTTTATCGTATTTTTATAAATCTTCATTTTTAGTTTTAAAGTGTGTCGACAGATGGCAGTGAATTTACTGGGGTTACAAAATTTACTATGACAGTACCGCTCTAGTATAAGTTACTCTATGGTATAGGTCATTTAAACAACCTACAGACTATAAATACATTATAATACAAGTGTGACAGGAAATGAGGTATATTTCCATGGCGGTTTCCCGTTCTCAGAGCAGGCAGGCAAAGTGATTGCCGGCGGGAAGCGGCCGATCACCGCCGTAAGGATAGACATTACCAGCCCGTACAGGAAATGCCATATTTACAGCCTAATTTTGGAGTATTTCAGGGAAATGTTATTTGAAAACGCTACTCTTTTGATGTTTTCTGAGAATGGAAGGAGACTTCCTTGAATTTGGACAAGATTGGAGTCTTGTATAGGTACTTACATACTTTGATTTTTTTTGAATCAAGTGACGGATAATCAGAATAGATATATTCATCATCATCATCATCATGTCAGCCGATAGACGTCCACTGCTGGACATAGGCCTCCCCCAAGGCTCGCCACTCCGACCGATCCTGTGCCGCTCGCAACCACCGAATTCCCGCGACCTTCACCAGGTCGTCGCTCCATCTCGTTGGAGGCCTACCGGCAGTTCGTCTTCCGGTACGCGGACGCCACTCCAGAACCTTCCGGCCCCACCGGCCATCAGTTCTGCGAGCAATGTGCCCCGCCCACTGCCACTTAAGGTTTGCAATTCTGCGAGCTATGTCGGTGATCCTAGTTCTACTGCGGATATCATCATTTCTGACTATCACGCAGAGAAACCCCGAGCATAGCTCTCTCCATTGCCCTTTGCGTGACCTTGAGCCTTCTTATGATAGATATATTATTAATTTGAATATGTTTTGATTTGAGGTTATAATCTATTTTACGGTGATATGGACGTACATAATTATATAGGGGCAAAAAGAAGAGGCATTAATTATCAAAAAGTCAAAAGAAGTTGTGCAGAGGTCGTGAAAATGGAGTTGTAAGTTTTTGGACTTTTTGACACCTTTTACGCGCCCGACGTCGCGGGCAGAGGCTAGTGTTTGGCTATAAATTACCCAATACTCGCGTAACGCGTAGCACTTGCTACGGCGTAACCACGTAGCGTAGCTATTGCTACACTTCCTACACGCACAATTTTTTTTAATGGATGTTAATATAATATCATTTTAATAGCGTTTGTGCATCTTGTATAGTCAACATTAAGAGTAGCGCATAAAACAATGCACCAAATGTATCTGCCACCCTGAAACACTTTTACAAATGGAGATATACCTGTAGCTGTACCATGCGTTGACACTTGACGTTTACGTTAACGATTGCGTCAACTCGATCGCAGTCCAGCTCGCTTGCACTGATGTATTGGTGCGATAGAGAGGGAATGCGATCGAATTTATGCAGACGCTAACGTAAATGTCATGTCTCGTGGCAGCCGTGCAGATCGCATTCAAAAGTAACTGGGAAAATCTAATCTGCATTTTTTTTTATTAAGGTCTACCAACAGTTATTACATCTGATAATAAATATAATTATATATACATAGATATCTATTTTTGTTACGCTATTAGATAATGCTACCATCTAAATACATACTGACTAGGGAATGCATACCGGTTTTTAATTGTATAAAAGAAACCGGTTAATAACCGGTTATTGACCGAAATTTCATACAAATAAAAACCGGTTTGCATTCCCTAATACTGACCTAGTATTTTTGATGCTAATTGTGATTGTATTTTGGTAGGTAGTATCAAAGATAGATATAACTCCGTAAAATGGATACAGTCTAAGGAAAAAACGTGCCTCGAAAATCAAGAAAATTTGATTCTCGTTCAGAGGGCGCTACTAGTTTTGGCCTACAGTTGTATAGATGGCGTTGACGGTTTCGTTAGTTATTTAACAATTTTAACGCATATTAGTGAAAGAACATGGGTCAAAATCATAAAAATAATTAATGCAAATAAAAAAAATCATTTATCTATATTTAAATACATTCTATCGTATTTTTATAAATCTTCATTTTTAGTTTTAAAGTGTGTCGACAGATGGCAGTGAATTTACTGGGGTTACAAAATTTACTATGACAGTACCGCTCTAGTATAAGTTACTCTATGGTAGTATATACCTATTAGTTCGAGGGCAAAGTAATATAGGTATTATTAAACTTCAAATGGTACTTTCTTGGAATTAGGGTTTCATGTTTTGGGGATGGGATCGGAAGAGGTTACCCAAGCTGCCCAGGACCGGAGTCAGTGAATGTGATTCGAGCACTACACCCCAGCAGAAAGACCTCAGCGAACTCGGCGCCGTCGACTGGACAGAAACGGCTTTGGGCAGAGTAGCATGGCGGTCTTTGGTGTCGGAGGCCAAGATCCACTTCGGGTCGTCGCGCCACAGCAGTAAGTAAGTACCCCAGCAGAGGGTAACAGGAAGAAGAACATACTTATTTTCGCAGGTATAGTTAGCAAACCATTGTTTAGAAAATCACATTTCAAGTGGCCGTGGTTTAATTTGTTCCTATAATTTGTGTAAGTTTTCGTTGTAATTTAATATTTTGAAATTCCTTGTTAGTGTCATAGAGTAACATATACTAGAGCGGTACTGTCATAGTACATTTTGTAACCACGGTAAATTCACTGCCATCTATCGACACACTTTAAAACTAAAAATGAAGATTTATAAAAATACGATAAAATGTATTTAAATATGGATAAATGATTTTTTTTAATTGCATTAATTATTTTTATGATTTTGACCAATGTTCTTTCACTGATATGCGTTAAAATTATTAAATAACAAACGAAATCGTCAACGCCATCTATACGACAGTAGGCCAAAGCTAGTAGCGCCCTCTGAGCGAGAATCAAATTTTCTTGATTTTCGAGGCACGTTTTTTCATTAGACTGTATCTTTGTTAGTGTGTACCTTAAGCTGTAAGCGTACGAAAGAAATTTGTGAAATAAATAATTACCAACAATTACAGCGGATGAAAATTTGGCGTTGGTTAGGTTAAACTAGTTAGTAGGTACTAATATATAATTTACAAAATAAAATATTAAATAACGATACATATTCGAAACATCGGTACCACTTGGTTATTCGCCAGAAAGTTAAAAAAATAAATAAATAAAGTAAATTGGGAAGTAATAAGTTTTCACACAATTTTAGCCAAAATAACTGTTTAAACTCTCTCGTTTTGTACACATATTTGAAGTTATTAACGGGTCTAAATAATAGCCAATATATTAAACCAAACAAATATTTAAATCAATTTTTTAACATGCAGATACGTCTGCGAGCGATACTCTAAATTATATATTAAAGGAAAAAAATGGAAAAAGTTACACTTCCGGCAGGATTTGAACCCGCAACCTCCGCAATCCGTGCGTTGCTCTTAACCAATTGAGCTACGGAAGCCTACCAGAACCTTGCAAATTGCGGATTGCGGACGTTGCGGGTTCAAATCCTGCCGGAAGTGTAACTTTTTCCATTTTTTCCTTTAATATAAAATTTGAAATATTTAAATATTATGTACTATTTAAAAATGTAGTAAAACAATCTATTTAGGCGTATATTTTACTGGGAGTATAAAAGGACAACATTTTACATTAAGCGCGCGCCGTCGCATCTCGCGAAAGACTTCGACGCGCCGTCCACTCACCTACACCAAAGATAAATATAACTCCGTAAAAAGCGCCACTTGCACCATTCCACTAACCCGGGGTTAACCGATTAAACCTGGAGATACCATGGTTACCAGTACAATTTGACACTGGGTTAATGGTTTAACCGCTTAACCCCGGGTTAGTGGGATGGTGCAAGTGGGCCATGTGAACAACGATTTTAACCCTTATTTTATACTGTTCTGAAATTATTTATATTTTTATACTAGGTAGTTACTTTTTTTTTCAAACGATGACGCTTAAACAAAAACATATAAGTAGAAAATTATTTTTCTCAAAAATGGACGGCAAAGTCGACGTTGCCGGTTAAAAAGTTGGTCGCGAAGTGCGTTGTTTATGGTCAGTCAAAAAATTAAAAAGTTAAAAACATTGCAGTCTCTATTTCGGGACTGCAATGTTGCATACAAATTCCATTATTTGTCGAGTTCCAAACTTTTTAAAAGTTGAAGTGGCCATATCAAATGAAGGCATATGTCCATTAAACAGCCAAACGGATGATCAGTACCGCGACTATTTAGGTGTCTCAAATAGGTTGGCGTATTTTCAGCAGAAAAATACACTTTTATTTTTAATTTAAAAAAATAAAACGGCGGCAAAGCAAATCTTTTACTTTTTTCTGTGAAAATATATACATAAAAACGTTGCTTCTGTAAAATATTTCTATTATAGTTGTATTTATTGCGCCATTTTTGAGAAAAGCACTATATATAACTCGGCTGGAAGGCTACTTGCTGGCTTCGGATTCAATTAAACGGACTCCCAAGGTCGTCCGTTTAAAACGAATCCTCAACCAGCAAGTAGCTACTTCCGAGCCTCGACAATAATGTACTATTGTTTAACACTTTTACATAGTTGGTTATAGGTGAGTATTTAAGTATAGATCAAACACGTTTTGCTGGAAACTAAATTGTCAAATGAAACTATATTCTGGAAGACATGAATCTTCAAAATCTTTGTAATATAGTCCTAGAGGCTTGTCTTTTTCTTCAACTTGAATATCACTTTTGACACTGACAGATCACAGACATAACAAATCCAGATCAAGTATATAATAGTCAAAATAAGCGTCATATAGTTAAAAAATAATAATTAAATATACTTAAATGGTAATGTGCTTTTGTAAGAATATTAGGTACCATTCCATCTACATATCCTTTTTTGTCGCAGCAAGTAATAGTAAAAATTAATTTATATCGCCTCTAATCAATTTGCTTCAGATTAAATGGGTTGTCAAGGTGTCTGCACAATCTACTATTAGTGCAAGTCTTTGTAAAAAAACCTACCGTTGTAATGTAACTTTTTTAGAAGAATTTTAGAGCTTTATGCAAATAGCAAGTTAAAAACGCAAGGGTAAATGAAAATATCTTGATTATCCGTATTATCCAACCACAAGACACAAAACGGCTACTCACTGGCGCTTTAATCAGGGTCCGGAGACATCGATTGATCCCCAAGATAGGGTCGATGGTATGCCACGGGCCCGTCGGCGGCTGGCACTTCACCTCCAGCTGTCCCAAGACCTACCTATTTGTCTTCATTACACACACAACACGAGACACACACTCACCTACGCTTTGATTCGGATCCGGCGACACCAGCACTGGCCGTCCAACCAGCCCTAAGATGGCGTCGATGGTGTGCCGCGGGCCCGACGTCGTTAGCACTCGGCTCTTCACCGCATCCAGCTGTCTCAGACCTACCTATTTGTCCTGACTACACACACAACACAAGCCACAAAGCACTCACCGGCACTCTGATCAGGATCTGGAGACACCGGCACAGGTTCCTCATGCAGCGGCCGCCCACCCAGCCCTAAGATGGCGTCGATGGTGTGCCTCGGGCCCGGTGGCGTCAGCAGCCTGCTCTTCACCGCATCCAGCTGACTGAGCTGCATTTGCTGTGCGTGGAAGAACATCCCCATTCTATTTAAAGTCTCTAAGTTCTGTTGATGTTGCGTTAAGCTCATAGGCTCTGTCACGTTTATAGAGGAATTGGAACATGGTGTGCTAACGCGGGACGCGGGACTGCTTGTGTCACGTTCTTCGCTCCCGTAACGGGGAGCGTCCATCTTCGCGCGCGGCGCAGCGAGCACTGAAGCACGGAGGCACGGGGCGTGGCCTCGGGTGGGGGAAAGTGCGAATTTTGGGGTCGAGATTTGTTTGGCATTAGCCCCCTCGCCTGAATAGTTTTTTCTCCTGATTGGGTTGATTGTGCGAGGTGTCGCGGTGCAGCCTTTCATAGCGGTTTGTTAACTTACATTCTTGCTTATAGAGTGAATTATTATTTTTATTGTGAATATGATGTGAAATAAATTTTCTTTGGAAGTTTTTACAGTAGCTAAGGTAATTGGTTGGTATACACCTTGGGAATTACATGTAAAAATTTAAAACTTGAAACTTACTTCGACCATCACGTTGTATGATTTTGTAATTTACAAGTACGTTACATAAGTAATTGAAATGGGTAATAATTTAAATTAATTACAAAATCGAAGCCTCAATTCATCAAGCAATCGTTCGCAGTAACTGTTTTTCAATGTAATTAGTCGGGCATAATGTTAATTAACTCAATTCAAACAATCATACTAATCAATACTCCACTAATTAAATTGCTCCATCCCGCTCTCTCGGCGTGTGCCAGAGCGAGACGCAGCACCGGACATCTGCTGTTAACACACAAATTTAACCAAATCGGTTAACCCGTAACCAAACAATAACAGCTTTTCCAACTGACCACGTCCACTAACCCTTACAACTTAAAGCCAACCTCAACACAATCTAAAACCTACCCTATTATCACTCAAAACAGTCTACATTCAAATGACCGTACTACGTAACGTATTCCGTTTGAATTTGGAATCTCTCGCATCAATATCTACCCATCCCTGTCACATGTAGGCAGCGTCGTCTCGCTCTCATCTCAGGTGTGGAGACGGTTGCTAGGGGCGGGGCGCTGACGTCACGGGCGCGGCCCAATGGCGCGCGCGCGTTTTTTGCGCGATCTTCGTGCGTTTCTTTTGTGCCGGTAGCCGTAATAGACTGCGGGCCAGGAGCATATATCGTCAGTCATCGCCTCCCGGCTGATACTTTGTGAGATGATAGTTTAGAGGCTATTGTGAATTAAAAAAATAGTCAGCCGGTTGGTTGCACCGTGGTGGAAAGATCGTCAATTAATGACATGAACATGTAAAAAAAAATTGTTTTTTTTTCAGTCATTGCCTCCTGATTGATATTGTGTCAGATGATAGTTTAGATGCTATTTAAAATTTTAAAAAACCGTCAGCCGGTTATATCGCGGTGGAAATAGCGTCAGCTGGTTACATGAACATGTAAAAATCGCCATCAAACGTTGCAGTTTGGCTAGAATATAAATGTTTAGTAAGTAAGTTATAAATTTAAATATATAAATAAATATAAAAAAATACGCACCCTACCATTTTATGCCCGCAAAGTATACACATATTCATGTTCATGCTATCAGCTGATGCTTTTTTCACCGCGATACAACCGACTGACGATTTTTTAAATTCCCAATAGCATCTAAACTATCATCTGACAAAGTATCAAACGCGAGGCGATGACAATTTTTTTACGTATTTCGGTGGCTGCCATTCCTCAACACAGCAACGCAGCGGCAGCTGACGTCCACGAGGGTTCATCATACATAGCCGTTAACCACTATACGAGTTATCGCCCAGGAGGTGATTGTTCATGGAAATCTGTTCCTGGCTCGCGGTCTATAACAGCCGTAAGCGGATTACGCGCTAATGACTTATCGACGCACTGTTGTTGCCGCCATGTTTGTCTTTGTTAGTTAACTAGTGGACTTCACTGGAAGTTGGGAGTTGATTAAGTTAAAGTTTTTGATAACTTTTACGATTCGTTGCTGTCGTATTTTAGATTTGAAAGAAAGAAAGAAGAAAGAAAATACATTTATTTGACGCCACAACATAGTACATAAAAAAAAGAAAAGCATGCAGACAAAAAAACATTTGGACGCCAAAAAGGATCCCCACTCAGCATAGTGCCGCGGCAAACCGTGGCGCTGGTTTTCTGTGGGGACCTGGCTTAATCTAAAAATAATGGCGACACGTACGCCAACGACACACAAATAAAATTTACATTGACATAAAAATACAAACATTATTAAACAGAAAATTAAGACAAACTAAATATTAATAACCGCCTTTTTTAAATATATTTATAACGAAAGTTACAGAAAAAAACCAACACCAGAACGAACTAAACTTAAGACTAAAACTAAAACAAAGACTAAAACTAAAACAAATCATCAAATTGCCGCGGAAATGTAAAAGATTTGTGATTTGTGATTTGTTCTTTATGTAGTTTATTTACATATGGGTTTTGAATCTAAGCTATACAAATATTGAAGTAAAGTTTTACATTTTATTAATTAATTCTAACCCTTTCGTGCTTATGTAGGTAACACTTACCTAATAGTGTTAGGGTCGGCAACGCGCATGTAACTCCTTTGGAGTTGCAGGCGTACATAGGCTACGGAGACTGCTTAACATCAGGCGGGCCGTATGCTTGTTTCCCACCGACGTAGTATAAAAAAAATATATATATTTTTTTTTAAATACCTATTTATTATAGTACCTACTACCTATACATTACTATTACATTATTTATTTGGTTAATATTTGGCTGCAAAGTTTTGTGTTAATGTTATTTGTTTTGTGTATTGTGCAGTCGCCATCAGATATATAGGAGCGGCCGAGGTGCTCAATAATATCTGAACACGCACTTTATCGTATTGACAATAGAGGCGTGTTCAGATATTTGTGAGCATCTTGGCCGCTCCGATATCTGATGGCGACTGTGCATTTAACCCTTGGTAAATGTACGCGGATACGGGATTTCCGAGTCGTAAATTATTCTTGTGGGAATTATTTTCCCACTAAAATCATAGATTAACTTATCTACGTCTAGTTCTATTTTAATTTTAGTTTAATATTTCTTTCTCATAGGATCTTGATAGGAGATTTTTCAGTTTATTTTCCTCAGTCATTTTTATATTTAGGTATAAATTATAGTTGGTCAAGCAAATCTTGTCAGTAGAATACGGCGCGATATTCAAATTTCCTAAGGGACCCTTCGCGCCTACATTTTTTAAATTTACCGCCTTTTTCTACTGATGAGATTTGCTTGACCAACTACAGGTACCTATAATTAATGTCATTACCGGGTCTAACGCGATTAAACATTATTTTACCTTTTTTACGACGTTAGGTAGCTACATAATATATAAAACAACCCATAATAACTAACTAATGGTGTGTTTATAATTTGTATTATTGTATACGTCTTCTAAACACCTACCAGTTTTTTTCTTTTTTTTATATTAAAGGAAAAAATGGAAAAAGTTACAACACTTCCGGCAGGATTTGAACCCGCAACCTCCGCAATCCGTGCATTGCTCTTAACCAATTGAGCTACGGAAGCCTACCAGAACCTTGCAAATCTTTCCATTCCTTCCCTTATGTATACACGCCTTTGGGGTGGCGTAGCAACGCACGGATTGCGGAGGTTGCGGGTTCAAATCCTGCCGGAAGTGTAACTTTTTCCATTTTTTCCCTTAAAATAAAATTCGGAGTATCGCTCGCAGACGTATCTGCATGTTAAAAAATTGACCTACCAGTATGTAAAATTTTAGGCAATTTAGTGATGCATCGCCATACGTGATTGGCCCGTAAAGATTAGCGACCTTGATGGGCACTTCGGCGATTGGCCTGCATATTTTATGCGCTCAGGACGTGCACGGTGCAACCCGTGCAACGCTAGCTTTTAGTACAGGGTTCTGTCCATTCAGCTGGGTCCAGACGGCTGTAACTTAATGTAATCCATCCTGTAATGTAACACAAATTCGGTGTGTGGACGGCACATGTAACGCCGTGCCTGATCCATCGCCCGTTGGTTCTTAGCACGCGTTCACACGTTGACGCTTTGTCTATTACGAGTACACGTTACCCCGTCTGGATCTGGCTACTCGGCCGGCGGCGTCTACTTTGATAAATATTGATGATTTTACTTTTGATGAGCGGACTGACCTTGTCGGTAGTGACCCTATGAAGCCGATGGTCCTGAGGCCCTACCGCGAAAAACGAAAATTGAAATTTCTGTATCTGCTTTTCTCCCTCAAATATGCAATTGTTATTTCCGATTTAGAAAAAATACAGAGTTCGAATCCCGGTAAGGGCATTTACTTGTGTGATGATGACTGATGTTTTCTAAGTTTAGTAATTTGTATATTATATATTTCAGTATCTGAGTATATACCCACAACACAAGCCTTCTTGAGCTTACTGTGTTAGGATGTCAATTTGTGTAAGGATGTTCTATAATAGTTATTTATTTATTTATCTATTAAGTAATAGGTACAAGATACATATCACCTGACGTGAACCCTCTTGTTCACCTGAAACCGTCTAGTCTACGCAGGGTAGCAATACCGAATAATTTAATTTAGCTTCCGTACGTACTTAACGCTACCTAAATATGTATGAGTTGTATGACAAACTTTCTAGTCTTTTACCTAATCCTATTTACTTTGCAAAAAATGAAATCATGATTAGACAAGGTGGACCCCGGACACACAAACTATGATATAGCGTTGCCATAATTAATCGATTTTAATGGCATGTTTTGTCACGTTACTCCCTCCTCCACGTATATTGGAGGAGTGAGTAACGGAGCAGGGAGTGAGGAGGTAGAAAGGAAAGGATAGATATAACAGGGGTAGGTTCTTTATTTATCGGCTATAGTCTAAATATGACACGCTAACAGATGGTTTAAATTACAAAAAGAATAAAAATACGTTTATAGTTGCGCTAGTAGCACGCGCAAGGCAGGAGCACGCACACGGATAGGCGCGCTGATAGCACGCGCAAGGTGAGGCGCGCTGGTAGCACGCGCACAGTAAGGCGCGCAGATAGCACGCGCAAAGGTAAGGCGCGCAGATAGCACGCGCAAAGGTAAGGCGCGCAGATAGCACGCGCAAGGTGAGGCGCGCTGGTAGCACGCACACAGTAAGGCGCGCAGATAGCACGCGCAAGGGTAAGGCACGCAGATAGCACGCGCAAAGGTAAGGCGCGCAGATAGCACGCGCAAAGGTAAGGCGCGCAGATAGCACGCGCAAAGGTGAGGCGTGCTGGCAGCACGCGCACAGTAAGGCGCGCTGGTAGCACGCGCACGGTAAGGCTCGCTGGGTAAGGCGCGCTGATAGCGCGCGCACGGTAAGGCGCGCTGGGTAAGGCGCGCTGATAAGCACGCTCTTCGAAGAGGCGAGGCGCGGTGACAACACGCGCCTGTTGAGGCGAGTCGCGCCGATAGCGGGCGAGGCGCGGTGACAGCACGCGCCTGTTGAGGCGAGGCGCGCCGATAGCGCGCGCCTAGGAGACGAGGCGCTCCGCTAGAGCAACCGCAAAGCACCACCGGACTTGGGCGCGTGCAGAGAGCGCCAGACTTCGCCAGGAACACAGGTAACTTTTTAAGGAGCGCGAGCGAGGGTTTCTTGATGGTGCGGGGCCTGGCTTGGCCCCGCACGGACCCTTACAACTGACGTTCCTTTATTGGGAACTAGAAGCAAACTGAATTCAGATGTCCGCTGGGCCGCTTATATAGCTAGCGATAACATTTTCTAGAATTATTGTTTACTTTGTTATTATTTTTGAAAATATTTGAAAATATTTGTTCACCAGTAACAATTTTTAGATAAAATTTAGAACAAACTACTTGAAAACTATACGACCTAAACTTCATGCTAAGGAATTTAGAGTAAATTAATAGTTTGACGGATTATGTCGAAACAAAGAAACAAATATGTCAAGGAAAATTTATAGTGAATTTTAGGTCGATTAGCTTTGAAATCATTATAAAAACATGAAATGATTAGAAAAACAGCAAGGTAAGTTTCAGGAATTATGAAACAGCAAGCGGGGCAGAGGTTTCAGACTTCGCACGCGACAGGAAAGTTCGCGAGAGCTTAAAGCATCTCCGTAACGTTATCCTGTGATTTTCAGGCGCAGATCAAGAAAATAGTAATTTAATTGGAGCCAGGGAATGCAATTTTAAAAGGTTCGATCAATTGGATTCTTACGCTAGAAACCAAAGAAGGGAGGAGTTACAGAGAAGTAATCCAAGCATGCAAGGTAAAACACTACAGTTTTCCCACACATCTCACATCTGAGTCAGTCAGTTTTTAGTCAAAAAGTCCCCGTACCCGCGGAACCCTACATCGCGACAGGAGTTAATACCACTGCATCGTTCATTATTGGTGGTCATTTAATTACTGCGCCATGCAGGCGTTACGAGTAGATCCTATCAGTGATTGTCAGTGTCAGTGTTTTTTCGTAAATATTTTTTTATTTGAGCTAGTATAACTTGAGACCACAGTATTACAATCGATCAACTTGATTCCTGGCCCATTGTGACACTTTTTAGGGTTCCGTACCCAAAGGGTAAAAACGTGACCCTATTACTAAGAATCCTCTGTCCGTCTGTCTGTCTATCACCAGGCTGTATCTCATCTACCGTGATAGCTAGACAGTTGAAATTTTCACAGATGATGTATTTCTGTTGCCGCTATAACAACAAATTACTAAAAAGTACGGAAACCTCGGTGCGCGAGTCCAACTCGCACTTGTCCGGTTTTTAACATTTGCTATCTCATTGGCATTACATTGATTTAAAAGGTATAATTATTATGGTAGATCACAAATCATTTTCTTCTATAGTAAATGAGAAATCGAAATTAAACTATCGTGAGACAATATTAAATGAGCAATGTCTAAATTCAATAAGAAGAAATCAGAAACTACTTAAGTATAAAGCTTTTAAATAAGTCGTAGGTATACAGGGTAGCCTACACTACAGACTTGGGTTGAGTCTGTTTCGGTAAACAAAATGCCGAAATACAGTCACAGATAAAAAAAAAAAACCATGTGGTTGAATTCGATATCGTCTTCTTCTTTGTCGTATCCTCATGACTGAGGGACGTGACGACTGTGGACTCTCTTCACCAGTGCTCTCCTTAACATTATTATTCCCATCTGATTGTGGGGTCTGCATTCCTTGTCTCTTCTCTCCACCTCGCACGATCGGACGAGTCGTCTACTGAAACGTCGCAGGCCCTCATGCCTTTTGCTATGGTATCTGCCCATCTCATGTTCGGTCTTCCTCTTCCTCTGGACCCAGCAATGTTCAGATCCATAGCAACATTCCCGATGTAATCAGGAGGTCTTCTTTTCACGTGTCCAAACCATCTCAGTCGACTCTCTTGTAGCTTATCGGCGATATCACGTACTCCGAGGCTACCGCGAACGTACTCGTTGCGTATCTTATCAAGCCTCGTTACTTACCAGTGCTCTCCAAATCGCTCTATATTATGCCCGGTGCATACTAGCCTATTACTGGCTTTAGTTTCGACGTTATTCTGTCCGACCAACACGTGACCATCCCTACTTGTGATGTGATCATGAGCTTCTCCACACTATCTGGCCCAGTTTTGCTCAGATGGCCGAAGAAACTAAGTATGCGTTGGGCGCGAACAATCGAGGGCCTCGGTTTGATTCGATTTCTGGTTTGATTCGAACGCCTGTCCGATTTCTAAGATCAAGTTCGCCATAGATTTACTATGGCGTATGTACTTGATCTTAGACTATACTCGAAACCACTGTTCCTACGTGCCGGAGGTGTACCAATACCACGGTATTTGTACGCGAAGTATAGGTACAGGACCTATACCTATATTCGAACTTAAACTATCGTGAGTCATGTTTCAAAATATTTAGATCAGAACGGTTTCACTCACTTGTATTTTAGTCGCTTTTGGCGACATGTTTCGGATTCTTTGGGAATCCTTCCTCAGGCACGAGTGTCCGCGGCGGTTGTACGTCGTGCACAACAACACGAACGAGTGAACGAGTGTTCACGTCGTGTGAAACATGTCGCCAAAAGCGACTAAAAATACAAGTGAGTGAAACCGTTCTGATCTAAATATTTTTATACCTATATTACTTTTTTTTATACTACGTCGGTGGAAAACAAGCATACGGCCCGCCTGGTGTTAAGCAGTCTCCGTAGCCTATGTACGCCTGCAACTCCAGAGTAGTTACATGCGCGTTGCCGACCCTAACACTCCTCTCCCTCGAGCTCTGGCAACCTACTCACCGGCAGGAACACAACACTATGAGTAGGGTCTAGTGTTATTTGGCTGCGGTTTTCTGTAAGGTGGAGGTACCTCCCCAGTTGGGCTCTGCTCTAGATCTGGAATGACATCAGCTGTCCTGTGCCCTACCACACAAAGCGAGATGTCATTCACAGTGCCCATACCTCTCTTAAAGTCCTCCTTAGGTTAAGGTTCAGCCAGAGTTTCTGAATAGTCATAGCACTTTTTTACATCACAATAGTTGCCAAAAATATAAATAGTAATCTTGAGATCATTTTCTAGTCACTTTATTGATTAAAAACCGTATTAAACAACTTTTTCTCAATAGAAAAAATCACGAACATAATATTATAGGTCTAAAATGCACCATTAAAAATTTGTAACAATTTTTTTCACAAAAGCTATTAACATGAAAATTTCTAATATTGTCTTCGGTTCGGTTCGGTTGTCGGTCGGTAATATACGCGATATAATCCGTTTTCATAGTTTTATTTCATGAAAATTTCTTCTAAAAATGTGTAATACTACTTTTGATCGAACTCGTCCATTTTTTTTTGTTTATTATAACTAGAAATAACAATGATATCCGCAATCACGCAATCCCGTGCACGCACGGCCGTCCGCTCAGTGCTCAGCGAGCTGCGTTCTGAGAAGCGCCTGTAAGACCCCATTTGAATTATTAGAAGCACATTAGACATAAGATATTTTACCGGTTCTAGATATTCTGGTCACCCATCGCACGTATTTATGAATAGAAGTTTGTGGCACTTTTAATTTAATTGTGTGCACCTTCATTACTTACGATTTATTTAAAAGCGACTAAAAATACAAGTGAGTGAAACCGTTCTGATCTAAATATTTTTATACCAATATTACTTTTTTTTTAATACTTCGTCGGTGGAAAACAAGCATACGGCCCGCCTGATGTTAAGCAGTCTCCGTAGCCTATGTACGCCTGCAACTCCAGAGGAGTTACATGCGCGTTGCCGACCCTAACACTCCTCTCCCTCGTTGAGCTCTGGCAACCTTACTCACCGGCAGGAACACAACACTATGAGTAGGGTCTAGTGTTATTTGGCTGCGGTTTTCTGTAAGGTGGAGGTACCTCCCCAGTTGGGCTCTGCTCTAGATCTGGAATGACATCAGCTGTCCTGTGCCCTACCACACAAAGCGAGATGTCATTCACAGTGCCCATACCTCTCTTAAAGTCCTCCTTAGGTTAAGGTTCAGCCAGAGTTTCTGAATAGTCATAGCACTTTTTTACATCACAATAGTTGCCAAAAATATAAATAGTAATCTTGAGATCATTTTCTAGTCACTTTATTGATTAAAAACCGTATTAAACAACTTTTTCTCAATAGAAAAAATCACGAACATAATATTATAGGTCTAAAATGCACCATTAAAAATTTGTAACAATTTTTTTCACAAAAGCTATTAACATGAAAATTTCTAATATTGTCTTCGGTTCGGTTCGGTTGTCGGTCGGTAATATACGCGATATAATCCGTTTTCATAGTTTTATTTCATGAAAATTTCTTCTAAAAATGTGTAATACTACTTTTGATCGAACTCGTCCATTTTTTTTTGTTTATTATAACTAGAAATAACAATGATATCCGCAATCACGCAATCCCGTGCACGCACGGCCGTCCGCTCAGTGCTCAGCGAGCTGCGTTCTGAGAAGCGCCTGTAAGACCCCATTTGAATTATTAGAAGCACATTAGACATAAGATATTTTACCGGTTCTAGATATTCTGGTCACCCATCGCACGTATTTATGAATAGAAGTTTGTGGCACTTTTAATTTAATTGTGTGCACCTTCATTACTTACGATTTATTTAAAAGCGACTAAAAATACAAGTGAGTGAAACCGTTCTGATCTAAATATTTTTATACCAATATTACTTTTTTTTTAATACTTCGTCGGTGGAAAACAAGCATACGGCCCGCCTGATGTTAAGCAGTCTCCGTAGCCTATGTACGCCTGCAACTCCAGAGGAGTTACATGCGCGTTGCCGACCCTAACACTCCTCTCCCTCGTTGAGCTCTGGCAACCTTACTCACCGGCAGGAACACAACACTATGAGTAGGGTCTAGTGTTATTTGGCTGCGGTTTTCTGTAAGGTGGAGGTACCTCCCCAGTTGGGCTCTGCTCTAGATCTGGAATGACATCCGCTGTCCTGTGCCCTACCACACAAAGCGAGATGACATTCACAGTGCCCATACCTCTCTTAAGGTCCTCGTTAGGTTAAGGTTCAGCCAGAGTTTCTAAATAGTCATAGCACTTTTTTACATCACAATAGTTAGCAAAAATATAAATAGTAATCTTGAGGTCATTTTCTAGTCACTTTATTGATTAAAAACCGTATTAAACAACTTTTTCTCAATAGAAAAAATCACGAACATAATATTATAGGTCTAAAATGCACCATTAAAAATTTGTAACAATTTTTTTCACAAAAGCTATTAACATGAAAATTTCTAATATTGTCTTCGGTTCGGTTCGGTTGTCGGTCGGTAATATACGCGATATAATCCTTTTTCATAGTATTATTTCATGAAAATTTGTTCTAAAATTGTGTAATACTACTTTTGATGGAACTTATCGATTTTTTTTTTGTTTATTATAACTAGAAATAACAATGATAATATCTGCAATCACGCAATTCCGTGCACGCACGGCCGTCCGCTCAGTGCTCAGCGAGCTGCGTTCTGAGAAGCGCCTGTAAGACCCCATTTGAATTATTAGAAGCACATTAGAAATAAGATATTTTACCGGTTCTAGTTATTCTGGTCACCCATCGCACGTATTTATGAATAGAAGTTTGTGGCACTTTTAATTTAATTGTGTGCACCTTCAGTACTTCGCAATTCCATTAAAACTAATTGATGTTTTGTATCACGGCGATTTGCTAGTAATTAACGGTTATTTTGCATGTTGATTGATTACTTTTATATAATTATATTTCATATAGGGTTATTGAACAGAGAATTTGTTTATTGATCATCAGAATTATTTGAAATTGATTGCAAGCTAGAATATACCTGCAAATTTTAAGTTATTTCTTACTAAGGTCTCTCTAATTGTCTTGAGTCAAAATTATTTTCGTTGTCTTTTTTCTTGTCCCCAAAAAATATGGGGTGAAATTTAGTTTAAAAATTAGTTTTAAATTTTTCTCAAGAGAATTATAATCTACACATAGAAAGACATGCAATAGCATTCAACTTTATTTATTTATTTGATAAAAAAGCAGAAGCGTGACAGAGCGGTCAGATACAAAATATTGAAAATAATTTTGACCTCATTTTTAAAAACTTTCTAGTTGTTTTTTTTTTATAAATAGTGTGCAATGACGAATATTCTACCTATAATAAAACTTCGAAATGTCTTTAAAAAACTTTCTTCCTTTCCAAAAGTATTGACGAAATGATATATATTAATCACATCACAAAAAACCCTGAATTAATTAAGGTGTGCCACCAGCATCCCCAATCTGGCGACAATAACGTTCAAAGCAACTCTTTTACCGGCAATCATAATATTTATAATGAACGGCCCGCTGCGATGGATGATCAAAGCTGACAAGGTCAGGCATGCTCATAATTGGCCGCGTAGGGTTACCTGATAAAGTTCTGACAAAATAGTGAACAAAATTCTTGATGCTCGTCGATTTTCGCCACGTAGTACCTACTCTTGTATAAAATGCGTCCATGGTGGGACATTTGGATTTTTAGGGTTTCATACAGGGTATTTTTTGCGTTTGACGTCTGTCACTAAGCTAAAGAACGTCGGTGACGTACTAAACGGTCTTCCGGTTCGAACGCCATCTTGATAGTAGCCTCGTGATTAATTTCTTTGTTTTTTGCTCATTAATATTGTTTAATGTGTAATATCGATAGCTTTATTATACAGTAATCTAATGTGGTAGTGTGCAGTGAATGGAGAATTAATCTCAAAGCGTGTTTAACCACCATTCTGGAGTCAACGGCCGGTAGTCCACGTGCTTCTCGTAAAAACCAGCTATCGGTTTTACGAGCCAACTACAACAACCACCGAACAACGTCGTGCTCTAAGAGCATTTGGTATTTCTACCTCTAACCGTGTCTGGCTAGAGCCCTAGAGGCCCATAATTTTATTGTTTACCGTACACTGGCTATGGCCGATGGCCGATATGTTTTAATCAAGAAATATTCATTCGATCCCACGTGGATCCCACTTTGACGTTGGCGAAATCATCGACAGTATCGATGGAGCCATACTACCTGAAAAATTGAGGCCGCCTCTAGTGTATACATATTACCTCAATGATATTTGGTACTATCGGCTTGAACTCCGTTAGAATCAAAATCCAAAACAAATCTGCATGGACACGTCCCGCCACTGCCCGCAAATTGTTGGTCGGCGCGGATTAGAACACGCTCCCCGCCCCCGCCGCGAACGAGCCGCACTCATTCCAGAGGCCAATTCACTCACTGTGACATCAATATGATATCTAAATGATATCGGGGGCCTAGCTAAGACGACAATCGTTGATAGAAAACTCCAATCAAATCTTAAATCATTGGAAATACGTGACTTTTCATAGCATCTTATGCGTTTGGTGTTTCTCGATGTACATTTATCATCTTGGGTACTAGTAGGACCCCAGTCTCGCATGTACTTATCCGTACAATACAATCTGTACAATGTATACGCGAGCCATACGCACAGGTGACTGACATCATTTAGATATCGTTTTATTCACAATTTAATTTTGAATTGGCCCCCTGATCCCAATCGGGAACTCGTTAACGTTCATTTGCCGATCAATGGATAATTTACGGCCGTTAATTCGGGCTTAACCGGTTGGTTATTCGATCAACTGGATTGAGTTTTTTAATTAAGTTGAATACGAGCATGAATTGGGGCATTTTCTATGAAAAGGGACCTTATTGTCGATGGCGCTTACACCGCACAGCATCGCGCGGCATTGTATTTATATCGGAGCGTCGTTAATAATGGCGTAAGCGCCATCGACAATAAGGTCCCTTTTTATACAAAATACCACAATTATTTTTGATTGATACGCGAAGCGATTACTTTTCTGGTGTATTTTAATCAGAATAGGGTATTTGATTACCTACTAGTTTTAATTGAGGAAAAAATGATTGTTAAAATACAACATAGGTACTTATAGTGTAACAACAGCAACTAAGCAAATGCCAGTAAAAGTAAGTAGGTACTTACAGAGACGATAAGATTTATGCCCAAAAAATACAATACTACAAATACAAATAAATCATCATCTTCCTCGCGTTATCCCGGCATTTTGCCACGGCACATGGGAGCCTGGGGTCCGCTTGACAACTAATCCTAAGAATTGACGTAGGCACTAGTTTTACGAAAGCAACTGCCATCTGACCTTCCAACCCAGAGGAGGAACTAGGCCTTGTTAGAATTAGTCCGGTTTCCTCACGATGTTTTCCTTCACCGAAAAGCGACTGGTAAAACTGCTGGTAAATATCAAATGATATTTCGTACATAAGTTCCGAAAATCTCATTGGTACGAGCCGGGGTTTGAACCCGCGATCTCCGGGTTGAAAATTGCACGCTCTTATAAGCCACCAGCACAAATACAAATAAATAAAATACAATAATACAATTTTCAGTCCTATTTATTTCTATGACTTCCAGTAAGAAAACACACATGCGCGCGCAGGTTGCCAGCTACCGAGTGTTTGGAGTTGAAAGCTTGTCATTTTAGGTAACAAAGCATCAGAAAAAAACCCATATTATTAGATAAATAGTTAAGTATTATACTATAGGTCTATCGTTTAACTGAGGGGGTTTGTAAGAAGTTATTATGGTCCGTCACGGACTGCCTAAAGGCTTGGCTACACGAAGCTGATTTGTATTATGTTAGTAAAAATGTTATATGAAAACTAGTTTTAAACCCATAACATAGCTATCTTCTATTAGCAAATCACCGCGCGCAGCTTCTTTACCGACTTGAGATACCTAAGTGGTAGATCCTTTGATCTTTAATCATTGTAGAGTAAACACAGATAGGACGCATAATAACCAATCCTACGAACGGCCAGTAGTTACAGTAGTTAGAGCGCTTGTGGTGTCTTGTGACCACACAACACAAGCAACGCAGTAAGGCAGACTTCGTGCACCATGGAAGCGAAATAAACACTCGTTTGGTCCTCAATTCCCGCGCCGCAGCGCACACTCACCTCGGACCCTGAATCCCCAACACGTAATACAGGCGAAGGACCTCAGGGCCCCAAACCAACTAGATGGGCTGACCTAGTTAAGCCTGGACTGCCCGCTAACTAAGTACTGGGTGGAGGTTGTCATTGGCAGGGCCAGGTAGTGAATAAAAATATCTACTACTTGCCCCTGTCAGTGGAACATTTTTTTTTTATTTGTTGGTTTTTGCTTTTATCTTTATTTATAATTAATATGTAACACTAACATAGCCTTTTAAGTTTGTACTACAACTATCATTTTTATTGACATACTATGTCTGAAATAAACAATTTTAATTTAAGCATGCCACCTCGGGCAAACTTCATGACTATTCATGAGAGGTGAGAGTCGCGAGAGATCGAGACCAATGGAGTTCTTCTCTTCTCTCTTCTTCTGTAATGAGTCTTCCGAGGGACCGACAAAGTAGAAGAATACAGGAATACTCCCTCAGAGCCTACCTTGGAAGCCGCGAAGACTTGTTCTTTCTACTCAGCTGAAAGCGATAGTACGATGGCTGAGAGCCTTGGACACTCGTGACTTACCTGATGTACCTATTTTCAATTGTCTATGTGATTTTTCATACCGTACGATTAAATAAAAACCCTTGAATCCATGGTTCTCGAGTTAGCAACATGTAGAGAGAGAGAGGAGCACAGTAAACTTGCTCTAAATTGCCTGTCGAGTCAAATGTGACGTTTTCAACCAAAAAGTACCACATTTTCGCTTGTCGTTAAGGTTGATTTCTAATTGAAGCTATATGGAAATAGCGCCTTACCGACAATAAGTACCCTTTTGGTTGAAAGTGGCACAAATATTGCCGGGCTTCGAAAAATTATGAATAATTACCAAACAGCTGACTAAATTGGATTAATTGTAATAATAATGAGTCCTAGACAATGCTTAGCCGTATGCAATATTGATAAAGTTTATAGTACTTCAACAGACCGGCTAATCAAACCTTTTATTGAGTCCACTCAACATAATAACTAATTAAATAAGTAAGCGCCTTTGTTAGTTTTTAATATTTGATGTGATAGTTTCAAATTGAATATTTTTGATACTGTACCGTTTTATATGTACTGCGATCACTTACCTGTACCAAGTTAAGACTTGCTTGGTTCACAGAGTACGCGATGGACACAGATGCATCTTCAGTGGCCGCACAATCAATTTATCACATGATTTCACAGTGTATGGATATGATTTTCACTAATGACGAGCCGCTTATCTAGTCCCTGCATTTATTTTTAACGTAATATTTAAATATTTTTATTTTTTTTACAAAAATAGGATAACGATATCTAAATGATGTCAGTTGGGTATATAGTTATCATTCGCGTAATTCGTAGATGTAATAAGTATACGTATGTGTGTAGTGTGTTGGTGTATTAGGGAAAGTTGAAGAAAAGAGGAAGAAGGGAAGACCAAGGAGAGCGTACGCATCTTATGCATTTTATGCATCAAATAAAGGAAAAACTCAACGTCGTGTCGTATCAGGCTGTCAAAGAGAAGGCAGAGGACCGCGAAACATGGAAATTGCTCCACCGACAAGAGACTTACTCTTAAATATATGATGATGATGAAGTATTAGTGCGAGCGAGACGTATATTCTATATATTCCCTTTGTGTCTGCATAGATTAGTATATTTTATTACTGTCTGGACTTTCCGGTGGTAACTGTAAATATATTCCGGACTGGTGTATTTAATTACGCCATTGTATCGTCGATCGTGGACTCGCCTGTCATTACGGCGGCTTGTCGGCGACACTGCTGCGACGTTGTGGCGATAGTTCGCTAAATCGATGTTAGGATGGCGATAGCGTGGTATGACAGGGGAAAATACGTGGAAAATAGATAAGGTATTAGGTATAAGGATTCTAGGATACAATATATTTGTACCCTCTGTGTCTGGTCTGGTTCTTCCATTACTCTGTGCGAGTGACCAATGGTAACTATATTCCGGACTGCTGTAATTGCGCCATTGTGCCGTCGACTTGTCGTGGACTCGCCAGTAATTACGGCGTCGTTACGGCGACTTGTCGGCGACACGGCCCGGCTGCGACATTGCGGTGCATGTTCCAAACGGTGAGGTATTTCGGCGGTTCCTATACCGCAACAGAAAACTGTGTCGCCAACATAGTTTGTGGATTTGTAAGGTAGGATTTAGTTTGTAAGGTAGGTATGTACCTAGACCTATATGGGCCTAAGTTGCCTGAAAATAAATATTTGATTACAGCTATGCCACAGGGCGGTCACGCATACAACAGAAATCACTTGCGTTTCTATATGTGAAGGGCACGTCTGTACACGCGTCATGCGTCATTGTGTGAGTAAGTTGCTTAAAAAACAATACTGAGCGGCCGGCAAACGGCAGTCAATCTGCTGTCGCGGGGCGAGGTAATTCGAATCGGGGCGGGGCGGTGCGTGGCCGTTCTGTAATTTCTGTATGATAATACTATTACTTATTCTGTGGCTATGCTAAACTCAACAGCTCCCAACTGTTTATATCAGCTAAATACAAACAGTTGAGTTGACTCCAAATACAACGTTTCAATAATTATTGACGATACGCGTATTTTATGTGTGATAAAACTGATGAAAACTAAAATACCTCAGTTACATTAACGTATATGTCTGACAAACATAATAACTTCTTTAAATTTAAACTTCAAACTAGTTTCATTGTTAATTTGCAGATAACATCGGTATTTTTGCAAAGTCACTAAATGGCTCTTAAAAGGGCTCGTGCCTTAATGACAAAAAACAACAATGAAAACCTCTTATTTGACAACACCGCGAATTGGGCAAGATAACATTCCATCAGTAACGAACATATAATTTATTTTATCTACACAGATATCATAAAGACTCTATGATGCGTTGAAAATCGCAAATTAGGACCAGCATATAGATAAGTAGCTTACTTCGGCTCCCTTTGTTTGACATAATTAGCCTCATGCATGAAGTTTATATTTGAACGAAATATGTTTTATTCGGATGTTTGTTACCGTTATATCATGTTACAAATGCATTTCCGTTTTTAAATTGCCATTTAATTACTTAAAATTATAAATGAAAAGTACAAAAATTTGCCCACGAAAAGCTAGTGAGCGAAACGCTCGAAACGCCACGTGACGTCACGCGTTCGACAGATTAGTGTCATTGGTAGCAAACGTCAGTTGGGCCGCCCAACGTGTGACGTCATCACGCTCTGTCGAATTCGCGCCAAAAATTATGAGCGTTTCAACCGCTCAAAAATTTTCAACATTTTAAATATTTTTTAATAAAATAATGTTAAGGTTTACAAAAGTATTTTTATCATTTCCGGTGTTCCAACGATATAAATTATGAATCCAAAAATAAAAATAAATTCATGCATGGAGCTAATTATTGTGTCATAATGTAATGATTGTCATATTGCCATAATTCTGAAACCGTTATCTTTTCAGGATTTTCCTATAGATAGGTTAGGTTAGGTTTGTTTTATGGCAATCCTGACGCGTTTCTGAGAAAAACCAAATTATGACTAACGAAAATGTGGACAAGCAATACATTATGACTTAAAACTATATGGGAAACAATAGAGACCCAGCTTACTTACTCTATGGACGCCCTCAGTCCCACAGGGACAGAGTACTTTAAGTCAAGTAAGTTACTGTTTTGTTAGAGCAAATTTCTTATTTGTTATTTTATTATTGCGTAGGTAATAATAACTTCGATATCGACTGTTTAGCTGTGCAAGGCAGGAAGTTTCATTAAAGTTTTTTTACTAAGTGCCATGTTCCTTATTGATACGACGCAGGGGCGTAGCTAGAGGATATGGCGCCCGGGGCAGTCACCAAATTTGCGCCCCCTGACGACTGACAAAAGTTTCCCTGCTGCCGCCTTTTGCCCATTTTGGCGCCCCCCTTGGATGGCGCCCGGGACACTTGCCCCCCCCTTAGTTACGCCACTGATACGAGGTTCCTAACAATAAACATTGACATCCAAGAACTCGCCAAGGAATCAAACCCGTGCTCAGTTAGCCTCGTTAAAGTGCATCAATTTACCACTCTACCAAATTAGCGCCTATCAGCCTAATCGCCAAACCTTACGAAGGTCTAAAAGCGCCAATACTGCCGACTCACCCAATCCATCACAGGGATCATTATAACTCAACTCCAAATTAATACCTGCCTCCATATGACCGATTTGAAAGAAACACATCAAGTTTTTAAAGACCTTTCTGTTACTGACGTATATTAAACTTGGGAGCTCAAGGTATTCTGGATGGTTCTAATATGGACTTATTACCAATGTTAATTTTTAATTTATTTTGGAAAAAAATAAGTACAAATGGTATTTAGAGTGCTGTGGTATCGATATATTTACGGGCAAACTCTTAGTTTTAGTAAGGTGGTGTAATTATTGTAATTTGGCGGGATGTGGGCGATTTGCTGCTGTTTTTAAAATGGCGTCTTGTTGGAATGCTTTTAAAGAGTTTTAGAATCGAATAGATGTAGATTATTTATATAAATGAAATATTGTTTGAGCTACTGTGCCTTTAAACGTGGTTAGTAGGTTCACCATTCCGATGTTAGTGAAAATATGTGTTATGAGTAAAATAAATAAATATTATAGGACATTCTTACACAGATTGACTAATCCCACGGTAAGCCCAAGGAGACTTGTGTTATGGGTACTCAGACAACGATATATATTATATATAAAATGTCAAAAAAATCTGTAGGGGTCGGATCAAAAACTAAGTAATTAGTCCGACTCACGCTTTGCATATTTCTAACAGGTTTTTCTGTCATCTATAGGTAAAGAACTATTTAGTGTAGGTTTTTTTTTTTAGCCCCGGTAGTTTTCGAGATAAAGGGAAATGCTCATTTTTTGGCCAATTTCTTAAATAACATCTAAATAAACTATTTATTTTAAAATTACAAAAAAAAATTGAGATTTTAAAAATTAAGCTCGCATTTGATATAGTTTAAAAAACTTTACTTGTTAATTTTCTCATTTACCCCCCAAAGTGGCCCCCATGTTTAAAATTAATTTGTTTACATTAAATGTCCGTCTCTGGGTCATATGCGTACCAAATTTCAACTTAATTGGTCCAGTAGTTTTGGAGAAAATGGGCTGTGACAGACGGACAGACAAACAGACGCACGAGTGATCCCATAAGGGTTTTGTGTTTTCCTTTTGAGGTACGGAACCCTAAAAACCTAGGTGTACTTAAGATAGAAACCACAATCTCTACAATAAACCACGTTATAATACCAAATAATATCGCTATTACTTGGCTATTACCATTCAAACATTCACTGAATGAATATTCCTGGAACGAAAGGATTATTCGTCATTCACTCACTTTCCATTCAATAAAGGTTCTTCTAATATCTTATATGGCTATGAACCGATTCCAAAAAGGATTACATCTGACAAGTTTGTGGCCATTTCATGTTTATTATATTGATACAGATTAGGCTGTGTTCCCTAAAAAAATCCTTAGGAAAAAATACACCGCAGTCACAAACTATTCTATTATATCAATTAATTTTATTATTAACTGTATTATAATTTCGTACGTTTTATTGGAATTCATGATTACTAAAAATAGAGATATAATAATGTAAGTACGGTCAAGGAATTTAATGTCAGTACCATTTCGTACTTTGTCACAGACAATCAATATGAAAGTCGCTATTAGAGACTTGAAAATTGAAGCTAACCCAGACACATTAAATATGAAAAATGCCCCATTTGGAGAGGGGGCAAAATTTCACAGTCTAGTTACTAGGTCAAGTGGGGTATCGTTTGAAAGTGCTCAAATTGCACATTTCAAAAAAAAATTAATAATTTTTTAATGAAAAAAAAAATGATTTTTGAAGGAAAATGTAAAAAAAAATACCATTCCCCATCCCTTATTTCCGAAGTTTACGAATGAAAAAACATGAAATTTTTATATAACATTAACATTAGACTTATATTGACCGGGATATAGACCGTGATTACCTTTTGTATTATTTGTGAGCTCCCGATATTTCGACGCAGTTACATGCATCATGTTCACGGGTGACTGAAGATAGCGGGTGGGTGTCAAAGTTGTGTAGACAGCGCTCTGTCTACCCTCATTCTTGCGCGTCGGCTGCGTTCACTTTCAACGTTACCACCCACCCGCTATCTTCAGTCACCCGTGAACATGATGCATGTAACTGCGTCGAAATATCGGGAGCTCACAAATAATACAAAAGGTAATCACGGTCCATATCCCGGTCAATATAAGTCTAGTGAAACTAACCGTGAATCATTTAAAACTCTAACATTAACATTGTCATAAATATCTTAAAAACTTTTTTAATTATCAGAAAACTTTTCCGAATTGAATTCGAAATTTTACCAAATTTGCGAGTGTTAGTTGAAATTTTTATGAGATTACAAATAAAACACCTTTTAAATAAAAAAAATGTTGCAATCGGTTACCATGATAAAGAATTATCCCTGAAAAACTAACAGACATACTACCGGTCGCGCAATCTAGTTAGCCGATTTGCCGATAGATGGCGCTGTACATAATTATGCTTAGGATACTTCTGGTCAAAAGTCTTGTGTTTATAGTTACATGAGATAATTAAAAGTTTGTACGGATCCCTCGGTGCGCTAGTTAAACGAATTCGCACTTGGCAGGTTTTGTATGCTGCAGAGCCTAAATAAAACACCGTATAATTTCTACTTTTCTCTATTAATTAGAAGTCCGAGTCCTTATTACGTCAGAAGGTGTCGCGAAACCCCCCTTTTCTCCTTTGGCCCTCCACACAGTGAGTTTATTGGAACAATAAAGTGATCAAAAAACCTAAATTAAGTATCCCCAAACTAAGTATCATAAGGTGTTCCTGATAATAATGCACTTTTATAAAGATTAAGTCCCTCATACTATATTACTTTATTTTTCTGTAATGCTTGCCTGTGTTAAAGGACTTCAGAATTCGTTAATTTCAATACCTAATTTTTTTATCACATTAAAGATTTAACAGAATTATTGACATTAAAGATTTTGAATTGAATTGTGCACCAGATCACCAGTGGAACGTAAATTATCATTACATAGACAGGTCTGAAAACCGATTAACCAATCTGGCTAGACAAAAATATACCTTAAAAATATTTTTGTCCAATCGTTTTTCAATTTAAAACACCGTGCAGTGTCCAGCAATACGCAGATTGACCCTTCAACAGACGGGTTTTTCGAAACCGTTTCCCATAATTATGACCAACATGTAATTCTACTCCTAAAAATGTAATTCTACTATGTAATAAGCTGCATTTTTGATACATAAATAAATAATTTTTCATTTTCATTTTCATTCAATATGACAGATGGGCCAAAATAGCCACTAGCTGGCATCCCCAGTGTAGTCGTGGCAGAGGCAGACCGAGAAAGAGATGGCGGGACGATTTCGATGCGTTCCAGCGGGATTGGCGGGATCTTGCCCAGCACAGGGAGGATTGGAAACACACATAAGCTAATAAAAAAAAAAAATTAAAATTTTGTCCGATTCTATTACTACTCAACCCACTGTGCAGTGTCCAGCGACACGAAAATTGCATTAAGTTCGCCTCTTGCTTCATCTCTGCGCTCATTATCACGGCGCTGAATAAATAACGTTAGAATCATTACATTTACTTTCTTCGTTATTATAAATTAATGGAACGCAGCCAGCCGTTAAACGTTACCGGCTTTAATTACAACTAGGAAACAAATCACTTTTATTGACCGAGCGTTCCCGAAGTTCTCTGTTTCAGCTTAGGCAAAAATGCTTTCGTATCTTCTCTACAGGGCCCGTTTATCAAAAACTTGTAGCTTGTAATTTAAACGGGCAATTCTTGTATATATATTTCGGGAATCTCTGAAACGGCTCTAACGATTTCGATGAGAATCGTCATATGGTAACATAAGATCTTAATTTATATACATTGCTTCCCATTATACATTCAGTCAAGATAGACATGTGAAAATATTTGGGGGTTTTCGGGGGCGAAAAATCGATCTAGCTAAGTCTTATCTCTGGGAAAACGCGCATTTTTTATATGTTTTCCGAGCAAAGCTCGGTCTCCCAGATATTCTAGTAAAATAAATAAATATTATAGGATAATTTTATACAGTGACTAAGCCGACGACAAGACCAAGAAGTACATAAATACTTAAATACATAGAAGACACCCATGACTCAAGAACAATCTGTGATTCTGTGCTCATTACAAATATAAATGCCCTTACCGGGATTCGAACCCAGGACCATTGGCTTCAGGCAGGAACACTCCCCACTACGCCAGACCGGTCGCCATATTAACTATGAATTAAGCTTGTATTCTGGGTACTAGGCTGCAACCAATATGATATAGTAAATACTTAGATAAAATCTTCAATGCATAAAACTTTAGAGGAGAAAAGCGGACTTTAGAGGAAATAATTATCTAAGTTAATCGAACTTAAACTATCGTGAGACATATTTCAATGCACGACGTACAACCGCCGCGGACACTCGTGCCTGAGGAAGGATTCCCAAAGAATCCGAAACATGTCGCCAAAAGCGACAAAAAATAATAGTGAGTGAAACCGTACTGATCTAAATATTATCTAAGTTGTGAAAGAAATACAATAATCAAAAAACATTATATATCAAAAATGTAGCCATTTCACATAGATATCAACTGAGTCAATGTTAATGCTACAATCAATTCAAAACGTCATGGTAACAACCCTTGACAAGTCAATACAACAACAATTGCGCTCACAGCCGAAAAGAAACAAAAACAACACCGTCCCCCATCCCGCTCTGCCCCATATCTCCGTCCCTCGTCCCCTAAATGCATTAAGCATCCATTTTTGTAAGCGCTCCGAGCCAGATCCAATTTCAAACTCATTTGTTAGAGCATAAAACAATTATTAAAAAACGGCGGTGATTTGGCGCGCAATTTTTCCGTTTTACATCAGTTAGGGCCATTAGGGTGTGTGTGTGTGTGTGTGTGACGTGGCGACACGGATGTGACATTTATTATTGACATACAAATAGGTAAATTAAATAAGGGCAGTGCGCTGCTCTTGTAAATTGTGATTTAAATGACAATTTAGAATCGAATTTAAACTGTTGTGAGACATACTAACATTAAATAATTTCGCAGCGAGCGACGCAGCGCGCGACAGTACGCAATACACGGTCGTCGTGAATGCTGCTCGCTAGTGCTTGAGAAAGGAGACCTAGGCTCTCCGAAACATGTCTCGCGAGTGACTAAAACAAGTGTCTAAACCGTGAAATTATTTAATGACAATTTAGAATAATGTACGTAAATCTCCTTTATCGAAAAGTAGCACAGAATAAGTAATATTATTATCATATTATTATTATATAGCCCTTTGTTCTGAACATGTTTGTTTTGTGGTTGTAGTTTTGAGTGTTTTTATATTATGAAGTCTCTTAGTTCAGTGTGCCTGTCGGCAAAGGCCTCCTCCAACTCCTTCCAGTATTTCCTCTCTCTTGCCACCCTTGTCCAGAGTGGTCCCACTGTACGTATAATTTCGTATTCCCATCGTGTTAATTGAGGGCCTTGCGCTCTTGACCCATTGGTAGGGTGCCACATTAGAACTCTTTGGCTCCACTTCTCTGTCTTGCATCTTATAGTGTGACCTGCCCACCTCCATTTTTCTGGAGGATCAGGATTATATCTGCTACTTTTGTTCTGGTTCGTATGTCAGAGCTGCGGTTTCTATCCTGTAATTTTACACCGAGCATGCTCCTCTCCATAGCTCTCTGGCACTTTGCAACTTTCGCAAGTTTATCCCTTTGTTTTTTAGTAAGAGACCAGGTTTCGCAGCCGTAAGTCAGACACGGAAGGTTACATGAGTTGAAAGTTTTGCTCTTGATTTTTATACCTAGGTTGCTTTTCATGATTTCCTTAAGTGCATTTGCTCCAGCCGGATGCTTTTCTTTTTTCAATTCTTTTTTTTTTCTTTTTCTTTTCTTTTTCAGAACGGCCACGCACCGCCCCGCCCCGACTCGAATGCCCTCGCCTGAATAGGTAGGTCTAGGGTAACCCTCGCCCCGCGACAGCAGATTGACGGCCGTTTGCCGGCCGCTCAGTACTATTTTTAAGCAACACTCACACTATGACGCATGACGCGTGTACAGACGTGTCGTTCACACAGAAACGCAGGTGATTTTTGAGGAATAGCGTGTCCGCCCTGTGCTAATGGACGCCAGGCGCTTCTGTCATCGGAAAGCGGCCACGTTCACACATATAAACGCAGGTGATTTTTGATGAATAGCGTGTCCGCCCTGTGCTAATGGACGCCAGGCGCTTCTGTCATCGGAAAGCGGCCACGTTCACACATATAAACGCAGGTGATTTTTGATGAATAGCGTGTCCGCCCTGTGCTAATGGACGTCAGGCGCTTCTGTCATCGGAAAGCGGCCACGTTCACACATATAAACGCAGGTGATTTTTGATGAATAGCGTGTCCGCCCTGTGCTAATGGACGCCAGGCGCTTCTGTCATCGGAAAGCGGCCACGTTCACACATATAAACGCAGGTGATTTTTGATGAATAGCGTGTCCGCCCTGTGCTAATGGACGCCAGGCGCTTCTGTCATCGGAAAGCGGCCACGTTCACACGTATAAACGCAGGTGATTTTTGATGAATAGCGTGTCCGCCCTGTGCTAATGGACGCCAGGCGCTTCTGTCATCGGAAAGCGGCCACGTTCACACATATAAACGCAGGTGATTTTTTATGAATAGCGTGTCCGCCCTGTGCTAATGGACGCCAGGCGCTTCTGTCATCGGAAAGCGGCCACGTTCACACATATGAACGCAGGTGATTTTTGATGAATAGCGTGTCCGCCCTGTGCTAATGGACGCCAGGCGCTTCTGTCATCGGAAAGCGGCCACGTTCACACATATAAACGCAAGTGATTTTTTATGTATAGCGTGTTCGCCCTGTGAAAGTAGTATCAAAGATTGCTAATACGATGGCCAACCTCCTGACGATTGGGCGAAATTTGCTAGCTTAATTTAAACTGCAACAAAAAGTCAAAACTTGATTGGGGCCTGTTGTAGATACTTACTACTTATTGGAGTATATGAGTACACTATACCTTATATCTTTAGCCAAACCTATACCATTGCCATGGTACAAAAACATGGTAAATGTTTTTCCTGGTGATACAATTCACATAATATCATCAAAGATAAATATAACTCCGTAATAGATGGATACAGTCTAAGGAAAAAACGTGCCTCGAAAATCACGAAAATTTGATTCTCGATCAGATGGCGCCACTACCTTTGGCCTACTCTCGTATAGAGGGCGCTGACTCTTTCGTTTGTTATTTAACAATTTTAACGCATATCAGTGAAAGAACATGGATCAAAATCATATAAAAATTATTGTTACAAATAAAAAAAATCATTTATCCATATTTAAATACCATAATTTATCCATATTTAACGTATTTTTATAAATCTTCATTTTAGTTTTAGTGTGTCGATAGATGGCAGTGAATTTACTGTGGTTACAAAATTTTCTATGACAGTACCGCTCTATCCTATTATATCGTCTTAGATATCATAATATGCCATAAATTGACGTATTCAAAATAATCTGATTTTGAAGTATTTTATTGCAAACTTCATCATATAAACTCAAATTTACAATATGGTAGTAAAGGATCAGTACCTATAGCACATTCTACTTAAAACAAAGTAAATTAAAATGAAGAATGTTTATAACAAAATCAAAGTTTCAATGAACTAACGCTTTGATCGCAATTCGCAACTCTCGATCATATCAACAACGATCGCAGCAGTCGATACTGTGATTACGAGGCGGGCGGCGCGCGCGCAGCGGGGGGCGGGGAGGGTTTCAGCGCTCGGTCACAGAATAAATAATAGTACTAGGTAAAGAAAATTCACTCTCTAACAAAACGCTTCTATTACGACAGATATGACCGCTAGGTGGCGCAAGCGCGAGCAGGCGTCCGTTCCGTAGCGGTGCGCGACAACTACTATGGCTAGACACCAAAATTGGTGTGGGCCGCATGTACTTGTAGCGACGCGACGAAATCGCGGAGTGAGCCACGCCTGCCAGGTATCCTGTCTCAAATTTTCAATGTAACCTAGTTACATTAATAAGTGTGTCATGTTATACGAGCAAAAAATTTAACTGTAGTCTGTACTCCTCAAACTGACCAACATATTTTATTCAACGACTTTTAAAAATCTTGTATTTTGATTTTTAATACACTTAGTTTATTCTAAGACGCAATGTATTGCGAACTTTGTAACGTTTAAAGCGTGACAAGCAACGTTAATTATACTTTTTTTTTTATTATAAACTGATCGGCGATTGACCCTAGTCACACCTGATGGAAAGTGAAGACAGGGCCTAAGATGGAGCTCACCGGTTCAGTAACAGCCTATTCACTCTTGTTTTAAAGAGACCGAGGTCATATTGATCAGGGAATACAGATAGCGGGAGCGCATTCCATTCCTTAGCCGTCCGTACCAAAAAGGATGACAGTACATTAAAGTCTTCATAATTTTAAAAAGTAGCTGGAATTATATTGAAAATTGTAATTTTACATGTAGGTAAGCCTTACTTAACAGTACATATTATTACCTACTCACACCTTGCCTGTACACTGTGACTCACTATATTTAAGGTCCGACCACTGGTTTTAGGAATATAAATTCCAAGATTCATTCTTGATTTTGACACGTCAACTTTATTAAAGCTATACCAAATATATAATTAAATTAAATTAAATTAATGTTGTTGATGTTATTAAATTTATTTATTTTTTAAATTATTTATTTATTTATGATATTAGATAATTTCTAATTCGATGCACGGTGGTCGTGAATACACTTTGAGTTGGACGCAAAAATTTTCGTTTTTTTTTCTGTCATAATCATTACTTTTATAGGAGGTAATTCACTCATTTAATTTTCATAAAATTATCGATTTTTAATGTAAGAAAAAAGAAAAAAGTGGGTCAAATCTGTAACTAATTTTTTATTTACAACGAGCACATATCTATGGTAACTAAAGTTTAGTTCATATATCAAATTAGGTATGTTAAATGGAATAAAACTGAAACCTATATTTAAAAACGCAGTTTGTAATTTCCTTGTCTCGCTCGCCGCGGGTGGCGGTTCGAACCCGGCCCTAACTGTTATTGTGATCGTGTCCTCCGGCCATGTCGCGACTTTCAACTCGAATGTAGGGGGCCGTTGCGAATTTAAATTACTCCTAACGCATTATACTCTCAATAAACTAGTTATGCCCGCTGTGAACTGATGCCATCAAACGTTTAAATTAAATTTTTGTAGCAAATGGAGAATTTGCGATACATTTTTAAACTATAAATAATTGATTATTATTCACAACGACGGGACTTAATCGCGTAACATAAGTTTTAAATTTACCTCCGACGTTTCGAGGACGGCGTTGTCCCCGTGGTCTCGAAGAAGACTGGCTAAAGTTGACATCAACATCTTCTAGGTGCGCGAGTTTTTCGAACTACCCGCAACATGGTCTTGTTTATTAACTTATGTTACGCGATTAAGTCCCGTCGTTGTGAATAATAATGAGTAAAAATCGTGAAAGTTTAAATCAGTGTTTTATAAATAATTGAGTATTACTTAATTTAAATATGACTTTACAATAACTTACTTATACCTACGTTTCTATTTCGGCCCAATTGTAAATTGGCAGGGTTTCTTTGTATTTGTATTAAGTCCGCTGCTTGTATATTTTTATTTGCTTTGTGCGATGAAGTAGTAATATGATGAATAATTATAAAAGGAGGATAAATAATTCATGACGACCGGTTTGGCCTAGTGGGTAGTGACCCTGCCTGTGAAGCCGATGGTCCTGGGTTCGAATCCCGGTAAGGGCATTTATTTGTGTGATGAGCACAGATATTTGTTCCTGAGTCATGGGTGTTTTCTATGTATTTAAGTATTTATATATTATATATATCGTTGCCTGAGTACCCATAACACAAGCCTCCTTAGGCTTACCGTGGGACTTAGTCAATCTGTGTAAGAATGTGCTATAATATTTATTTATTTATTTATTAGCAGTTTTTAACTTATATTATAACAACACAAGTAGATGAATGTCATCTGCTGAAAAATATGTTTATCTAAATACCATATCATAAACCTTCTATGGTTCGTTCAAACATCGCAAATGATGAGCAGCATAAACTGTTGTTACAACAATTTTGAACTAAAGCTGAATTATGCACCGAAACTGTAACATTATTACACCAAACACCGCTCAATCGGCAAATTAAATACACATTGAACTAGGGGCGACTTTCCCGATGCTTATCGCGTCGGCAAATTGCCGAACAACCGACAGATAACGACCTAATACGGTTATAACACTGATGCGGATTCGTGTGTGAGAGAAAGGGCGCTATGCACGTGTATAGCGATGTCCCGCTCGCACGCCGCAGCGGCAAGCGGATCGGCACATGAAGATCGCTTAATAGACTCCAGCGTGCTAGGGACGCTATTCGAGGGCATTTATGCGTGAAACGAGCGTTTTCAATCAAGATAGATTTATGTCGTTACGTTTTTGTTTAATTTCAAGTGTATAGGTTTCTTAAAAGGGTTCTTTACAAGATCTCTCATGCATAATTTGACTCGTAACTATAAAGTTATAAAAACCTTTTGGCCTCTTTTCTAAGATGTGTTTATGCTTGCTTGTTTAAAGCCGTAACTATTTAAAAATTAACTGCATTTTATGTCAACCCAGAGACTGATTGTCTATTTAATTATATAATTCATATCTTATGGTCAATACCTAAAATAAGACAGCATCCTTAATTTATAATATGTATTTTTAGTGTGAATAAGGCACATTCATATCGTATTTAATGTTAACCCCGTTTTGGCGATGATTCAAATGTTTATGGGGCTAACAAGTTAATAGTTGTAATACTTATTTATGTGAGACTTTTTCTTGAATATTATTATTCAATTCCGTAAGTAACAAGAGCCCTTTTCACGTTCACCCCGACGGCAATACATAAAAAGTACTTTGAAAATCTCGTCAGCAAACAGTCGAGCACATCAGCCATTATTATCGTAATAATACACTTACCGATAATACATGCACAGTCCGTCGGCACCGAATATGCTGCACAAAAAATGTCATTCAACGCAAACCACAAACGTAACAAAACAAATCATATGTCTGTCCTGTTCTTACACCGCCTCTCGCTCGCACGGCTCCCTGCAGACTCGTTAGCGGCGAATAAACGCTGTAACACAATAAAAACACAATACAAAAAACACACAATGTCATTGTTAACATCATAACCGTGCGTATCAACTAAACTTCTCTCATTGACTTACGGCTCAATATTGTCTGTTCTGTTAGAAATGTAGTTGGCGGGATTATGTGACATTTGTTTGAGGCGTTCACCCAATATGTTGCTTCAGCGACGAATGAAATTGTAATTTTCTTTTTTTAATTGCGCCTAATTCCCTGCGAGGGGACAATGGAACGAGTTTTAACGAGATGACAATTATATTTGGGCATTATTTAAAACTGTAACAAGTATTTTGTAACTCGATTGAATGCTTGTTTTCGTTAAAAGCTTTAGGGCATACAAAATATGTATGTATCGCTGGCATGGACATGGCAAATGTATATTTTTACTAGTAAAAAGAGTGAATATTTTTTTGAAATTTAGACATTTTTGCCCCATGAAACATTACAATCGTAGAATAAATTTAAAAGTGGAAAAATTACTGCCTTGGGTGAGACTTGAATTCACGGCCTCTGGATCCGTGGCCTCTGGATCCAGAGGCCGTGAGTTCAAGTCTCACCCAAGGCAGTAATTTTTCCACTTTTAAATTTATTCTAAGCTTAATAGCATCGATCGCAGACGTTTCTGCTTGTTAAAAATTAATTTAGAATGGGTAGCACATCGTAACTGGTGAATTTCCAATATGACTTGGAACTCCGGTGGCCGTTTAAGAAGTGTAACACTCTTACGGGAGATGTCGCTAGGGTCCCCTAGACCCATATAGTGGGAAGATTTGCTGACTATGGATGAGGTCTTGGTGGCTCAGTTGGCAGAGCGCTGGAGTATCTATCCAGAGGCCGTGAGTTCAAATCTCACCCAAGGCAGTAATTTTTCCACTTTTAAATTTATTGTAAGCTTAATAGCATCGATCGCAGACGTTTCTGCTTGTTAAAAATTAATTACAATCGTAGTTTTATTTGACTTTAATATCAAATTTTATGAAAATTGGGTCTCACAACAACATTTTTGACGTGTAAATTTTTGTGTAGGTAAATTTGGCTTCATAAAAGTTTACATGATTGCCACGTGGTGTGATCTCATCGTTATTCGTTTTTATTGGGAGTGTGTGTCGTGTCATATTACCAATGTGTTACACATATAACACATTGGTGGTAAGTAATTGTAAAATTGGCTGAACATCAAGAAAAGAGCGTATTCCCATCTTAAAGGCCGGCAACGCACTTACAAACCCTCTGGTGTTGCGAGTGTCCATGGGCGGCGGTAATCGCTTACCATCAGGTGATCCGTCTGCTCGTTTGCCTCCTATTTCATAAAAAAAAAAAAAAAAAACATATCCCAAGACAAATTCAGGTCACTAAAGTCCACCTGGCCAGCTAATAGCTTCATTACACAACCTGAAAACATATTAAATTACAGATACACTTTATTTCACAGTCGATAAGTTTCTTAAGGTGTTGAGTTACCATTGAATCGGCGCGCACAAAGCGGCGTCTCAAAGCTTGCGCAACCAACAAAAGTCTATTGACAATATGTCTGTATCCGATACTTAGTTTGCCGAAAGTAATGATTATGAGATATCCGCGGTTAGCACAAAGGTTTGTTTGACGTGTTTTTGATTTGGAGAAATAGATTAGAATGTGTAGGTTACATTTTGTCTGTTAGTATTACAGTAGAATTCGGTAAATACTGTAGTCCAGTAAATGTGTTTTACTCAGTAATAATGTGTGTGTACGTTACTGTGACTATCTAATAACACTAAGCTGGTATGCCCACGTTAAGTTTCTCCTCGCTAACCTGAGCTCAGTAGGTTGAATTTAATTTAATTTAATTGGTTCATTTTATCCAATCAATTTTAAAAAAAATAATTTAATTATTTATTTTAATTCTATTTTAATTGTAATTTTATATTTAAACAATGCTATAATTTTAATTCTAATTTTAAATTTTATTTTAATTCTAATTTTAATTTTAATTTTAATATTTTAATATTTGATATGTAAATTGTATCGACGATAAAAACGAGAAATCAAGAAAAATTATGAGTGTTCAAAAAAAAAAACATTTATTTCGGACAATTCGGAATCCATATTCCGAATTGTCCGAAATAAATGTTTTTTTTTTTTTAAACATAATTTTTTTTTGATTTCTCGTTTTGTTCCTAGTAACATGTATAATATTTAACTGGCTAGAATCATGATAATCAATACGATCTTAAACAGGAATTTTAATTGGCTAATAAACTTAATATGAGTTCAAAACGCGCAAGTTTTAAATGTTAATCTTAGTGAATAAAAATTCTAAAAACCGGGCAAGTGCGAGTCGGACTCGCGCACCGAGGGTTCCGTACTTTTTAGTATTTGTTGTTATAGCGGCAACAGAAATACATCATCTGTGAAAATTTTAACTGTCTAGGTATCACGGTTCATGAGATACAGCCTGGTGACAGACAGACGGACAGCGGAGTCTTAGTAATAGGGTGCCGTTTTTACCCTTTGAGTACGGAACCCTAAAAAACATGACGTTAATAAAGAAATTTGTTTTTTAACCTCAGTAAAATGAATATTACTAGTATAAAATCACCTCTGTGCTCCCGAACTACAAAAACCATGATCTCAAATAAGTTTAGCAACGCAAAAAGCTTTGAAAGTTAACAATAGACTTTACCATTATTAGCACCTCGGCACGGCTTCATTACTTCTCAAGGGCCCTAAGGGCTTACCGCGAACGCCTCCAAATAATGCGCTTTCTACTCAAGCATATAATCCCTACACAAAAGCCAAAAAAAAATTTTTTTTTGTCCAAGACAGCTACCGAGTGACCACTGGGCGGGTTTGTGTCGAATTTCAAGCGTCTTAAGTTGCTCGAAGTGACCATTACGTTTTTGTCCGCATTGTGAATGAAATGCCCATTGTGCACGGTCGTGTTTGGATAAACACTTGAAATACAAGTTTTTCTTGTGATGCGTAGATTTTTGTAAATACAATACGTAGTGTATCTTGCGATTATCAATATAATGTTGTAAGTTTATTTCGAAATATGGAAGGTTTATTAATATCAGTCGTATAGTATAAGGCACACACGTTTTAATGACATACTAAAAATTGTTTTAAAATAGAAGTTCCCATTGCATGTAAAATGTATACATTGTAACCTTATTTCTTAGACGACACATTGCATATAAATTAATAAATTTGTTGTAAATTAATAAAGTTGTAAAATTGTTGTAGAGATTCAAAAATATTTCTTCTGCTCGTCGACCGTAATGGTTGAATTAAGATTTCGTATACCAAACTGTAATTGGGTACTTTTCATGTATGGGCTCCCAACTCAACTATAATATGCATTTCGAAACGGTTTAGTCAACTATAATGAAATTGACCAATCACAGCTCGCCGCGGTCAAGAGGACGAAACAAAACGATAGCTTTAATTAATTATTTATGTTAGGTTGTATTTTACAAGCTCTCCATTATATCATGATTGTATAAAATACTAAATATTATGACATGCAAAACGCATGCAATTCAAGAATTGACTACGGCAACCGCTTATCAGACTGGCTGTATTGTTTTCCAATGTCATAAAAAAACTACTACAATAACTACTAAAAGAATATATTCCTTCCGTACACAAATCAAATCACCAACAAAAAGTAACCATTAAACATCAGTGACGTCACAACATCCCTAATAAAAACCCTATAAAGCAATAACAACCTTTTTAGAACAATAACTGATCAACACACATCGCAGGTGCGACCCCTCCCCCCAGGCCCCGGGTAGGTGGGGAGGGGGGAATTCGATTCTGGGCTATTGAAAAGTTTCAAGGGGCGAAAAGCTTCGACAAACGAAGCTAAGTGAATTTCGTGCCCTCGGATGGCGCAGGGAAGGATTGGGTGGTGTTGCACAAATTGTTACCGGCTTGCGGCTTCGTTGTTTTTACATGTAAATTAGGTTATTTTATTTTACATGCCACATGTTAAAAGTTTAACAAATTGGATCGAGGAGTCTAAATTGCAAAGTATTTAAGCAGTAGTTTTAGCATAATTTTGACATTGATGCAAATTTATAGTGTAATTTTTATCCTGAAATAAATGAATCAAAATATAAATCTAAATCTAATATTTTGGCAAAAGTTTAACTTTTGGCATGTGGCATGTAAAATAAAATATTTATGTCTTTGTTGACAAATCATGTGTAACTTATTTAAGAGGCCGTAGTCGATTTTGGAGCAAAAATTTGAAATTGATAGATTTAGTCGTTGAAATTATACACGTTTTGTTACGTCATATCTAAATAACAAGTATTGGTTTCTATTAGCACGTCTTCTCATCTTGCCTTTTAATAATGGCCTCGCGAGCGTGTGTCACCGGTAATATATGAAAAGAAGGGGCAGTTTTTAAAAATTCATAAAAAATGTAGGGTGGTAAATTATACAAATTGATGTATAAGAATAGTTTCAGCAAATGTTGTAGATTGTTTAAGTATAAAAATAACGCTGAAATTAAGTCGATTTTCAGAGAAATTGTCACTTATTTTGAAGTAATTTCTGGAGAAAATTGATTTCGTCTAACTTTCATTTACACTACTTCAAAGTCATAATAATAAAAATGTAGTCTGATAAACGTCAAGTACAGGATATGTGTAATACAAAATTACCATGTTTAGCCGTCCAAACTTTACGAAATTTACAAATAAGAGCGACAAAATCAGTGCTTTACGCGCGTTTACCTAAACGTCCATCAGAAAAGCAAACATTACTAATTTAATGAGTCTGTTTTCAAAAGATTGATCTGATAAAAGGTAAGATAAGAAGACGTGCTAATAGAAACCAGTACTTGTTATTTTAATTAGGTAACAAAAGGTGTACAATTTCACCGACAAAATCTATCAATTTTACATTTTTGCGACTAAAATCGACACCGGCCTCTTAATATCTATGTTTATACTAAAGTGGCCTCCAGAATTAGGCGAACTAAATTGACAAATTAATATGCACAAATGATACCACAGTTTGACCAGTGCTGTTCATATCGATATTTTTAAAATTGTTTTAATTGGAGAATATCACGAGAATTCACCGCTAGGGGCGCTACTGTTCCGCGGTCAGTTAAAATCGGCACTTACTTTGAAAAAAATAAACACGTATCTTGTTCTGTCAATCAAAAGAAAAATGTGGTGCCGAAATGTACCTTTAAGTAGGTAAGTACCTATTTTTGTATATTTTTTTACAAATGTTCGTTGGTGTTTAAAAAATTGTACAATTTAATGGTAATAAAGACATAGTAGAACTTTTAATTATTCACTAAGTGAAGATCTCATTTTGTTTGTTTAAGTAATAATAAAAGAATGTGTGGTGCGTTATTTTTTTAATTATAATCATTTTTTTAAACAACAAAGTAAATGTTAATTCTTACCCCCTCATTCCTAATATTTACCCCCAACACGGTGTAAGTTTTAACCGCTGACTTTCTTCAAAAAAGTGCTTGGTTCTGCGAAACCCAGCAATCCAATCGCCATTTTCATTACAAAAGGTTGCGATGTGATATAGTTTTGATGTATAAAAGCTCATGGCGCACAATAACCCAGTGGAGAGCATGTTACGCACGTTTTACGTATAAGTACTTCATTCTATTGGATTTTTGTTGAAATATTTATTCGTAGCGTACCGAGTGCGGCCCTGCTGCGGCTTGGTTCCAATTTTTATCAATCCCATTTCATTTCCCCTTACGAAAGTTTTCCTCCAATTTCGCTCCCCCGCCGCGCGCCGCGCTGCGACACCGACTATCGATAAACTGTCGATAAAATATTTTAAACTTTTCTTGCAGTATTTTTTACATATTTAGGTACTTACGTAATGCAAGCCGAATTTTATCATATTGATAGGCATTGCGAGATTCGTATTCATCACAATATATCACCGAATCATTTTTAGGGTTCCGTACCCAAAGGATAAAAATGGGACTCTATTACTAAGACTCCGCTGTCCGTCTGTCCGTCTGTCACCAGGCTGTATCTCATGAACAGTGATAGCTAGACAGGTGAAATTTTCACAGATTATGTATTTCCGTTGCCGCTATAACAACAAATACTAAAAACGGAATAATATAAATATTTAAGTGGGGCTCCCATACAACAAACGTGATTTTTTTGCTGTTTTTTTCGTAATGGTACGGAACCCTTCGTGCGCGAGTCCGACTCGCACTTGGCCGGTTTTTGTCTTGCCGACGATTTATGGTGTGGGTAAAGAACACCGTTTTCGGTGGCTTAACACAGCGACGCAAGAACGACCTGGTCTATTCAAAGATCTAGACGACGCTTACGCTGATGATTAAGTGTGCAAAAGGGAAGCCATCACGTATACATGTACCTATATGAACATTTCACGAGTGGGAAAGAGGCAGACTTTAAATCATTTTCACTTCATGGTCTCATCGGAAGATCAGCGCTCGGCTGGAAGTCGCCAGCAGCATGCTGAGATGGGGCCATTTCGTGACACTTTATTTTCACTATGTTCGTTTAATGTATGTCTATTGTCTGTGTGTTTACGAATAAAAACTATTCTATTCTAAATGTAAAAACGTGACCACTTATGAGCTCCATAGCGGCCGCATTGAATGTACAAAACGGAAGGTTAGCGGACTGAAAAATACGAGTAGCTGCTTTGATTATACACTTGGAATATCTTACTGTTGGAAATGCAAATATATTTCGCTATCACATATTATTTCTGAATTAATTACTCTTAAACTGAAATAAATGCCATATACTAAGAAAAAATTACCAAGGCCTCCAGTGCCCCAGGCTGGAATCGAACCAGCGTCCTCTGCTATCGTGTTTGTATCGTTATTTTTTATTTTATTTTTTATTATAAACTGATCGGCGATTGGCCCTAGTCACACCAGATGGAAAGTGAAGACAGGGCCTAAGATGGAGCTCACCGGTTCAGTAACAGCCTATTCACTCTTGTTTTAAAGAGACCGAGGTCATATTGATCAGGGAATACAGATGGCGGGAGCGCATTCCATTCCTTAGCCGTCCGTACCAAAAAGGAGGAGGCAAAACGTTTCGTCCGAACGAATGGAATGTGGACCACGAACGGGTGCATTCGCTCCCCGCGCCTGGATGTCCGATGATGGAAAGGGGAAGGTGGGATCAGGTCGTGCAGTTCCTGTACGCACTCCCCGAAATGTATCCGATAGAACACCGATAGGCAAGCGACTCGACGGCGATGCTCAAGGCTCTGTATCCTTGACTTGACAGATGGGTCATCGCCAAAGAGTCTATGAGCCCGGCGCTCTACTGAGTCCAGGGCCGCCAGCTGATATTTGGCAGAACCGTCCCATAGGTGGGAGCAGTATTCCATGCACGATTATTATGCAGTATTTCATTTTTTTTACTATATGACATTTATTTTAGTTTATAATTTATATAGTAGTGTTTCTATTTAAAATAAAAACAAATTAAAGTATTTTCTGTAAATCATTTATTTTGTTCTAATACTTCTAACAGTTTTAATTACTCTTAACTATGTATAAAACTCCCGTGAGACTCAAATTAAACGGGTCACTCACGTATTATTAAGTCGTACTCGTATAGTTGATAGTTATTATTGGATCGAAACATGTCGAGCTATTCGACTTAATAATATGTGAGTGACTCTTAACATCATTCCAATTTTATTTTGGTCGCATTTTTGACAGGCATTCTTGTACTTACATTCTAGATCTAGATGTAGGCACTTTTCGAGGCATCTTGGCGGCACCAATCTCAGAAGAGGCAAAGGAGATATATTTATTTGTGTATAATTATATTAGTCAGTAACTGTCAGGCCGACATTTCCAATATCAACCTGTGGAGATGCTGCAATGAGACTCCGATCGACCAGCAGATCAAGCGCCGGAAATGGAGTTGGATTGGGCATACACTCCGAAGGGATCCTGAACACATACCGAGGCAAGCCCTAGACTGGAATCCCCAAGGAAAGAGGAAATGTTGCCGTCCAAAGCAGACCTGGCGCCGGACTATCATTGCAGAGGCGAAGGCTATTGGGAAGACTTGGAGCGAAGTCAAGCACGAAGCTCAAGACCGATCCAGATGGCGGCGCACTGTGGACGCCCTCTGCCCCACCTAGGGGACATAGGACAATAAGTCAAGTCAAGTGAGTCAACTGACAGGCCGTAGATGAGTGTAATTTAGATTAAGGTATGTTGAGACTGGCGTAATCTTAAGATTAAAAGTCCCTAAATAAATAAATGAATAAAAAAAAAGCATTCAAGATCTGTGGTTGCAATTAAAACGTTTACACAACGGGTTTTGACAGTGATATCGCCCGGTTCTTGCACATGTATCGCATTGGAATGTTGTAATTTAAGCTGCTGTCTTGTAATTTAATATCGAACTGTTACCGAAAGTGTTGGATGATGCTGGACATTCTGATGTTTTGAAAAGATGTGTCCCGCCGAGTTTGTTACCGGTCCCATATTGGGATACCCTCCTACAATTTAGGAGGGAATTAAATCTTCTCGGGTCCGTGGTGTAGGGTTGGAGCCGGCGTAGTTTTTTTTTTTTTTTATCGCGTATATATATATCTTTACTTGAAAATAATTGTAGTGTATAACTAGCCTTATGAACCGATTTTGCATGTACAACCAGCCTTAAAGTTTGTAGTCTATGATTGTTCATTATTTTAGTATGTGGGTATTTTTGCACTTTGTAATTTTTCCTCAGTCACCCGTTGACCACGAACGCTGTAAAGGGTTCGAAACGTCGGGATGTATTATAAATTCAATATACGCGATATAATCCGTTTTCATAGTTTTATTTCATGTTACCGAAAGATCATGCCGAGTTATCGATGGTTGTGGGCATCCCTAGCGGGAAACATTAAGGTGTATCCCGTCCGTATCAGCGGTGAATTGGCGCGACCCGAGCCTTATTAGCCTTAACTAGCTAACAGTTAGCAGGCAACACCTCGCCTTAACTGGCCGCCAGTTAGCGGCTGTGTAACACCAGCTTTATATTCAAGGTTGGTCGTCGATAGTATGCTAACATTTACTAGTTATAAACTGAAATAAATTTCATATAAAATAAAACCGGGTGGTCACCCGTTGACCACAAACGCTGTAAAGGGTTCGTAACGTCGGGATGCATTATAAATTCAATATACGCGATATAATCCGTTTTCATAGTTTTATTTCATGAGTAACTATCGCGGTAACCGAAGGCAATATTAAATGTCATATACTAAGAAAAAGTGACCAGGCCTCCAGTGCCCCAAGCTGGAATCGAACCAGGGTCCTCTGCTATCGCCTCTGCTAGGCACCTGCCGCGATGTAAAATATGACATTTATTTCAGTTTATTATTATAGTAGTGTTTCTTCTTGAAATAAAAACATTATTAAAATATTTTCTAAAAATAATTTAATTTGTTCTAATACTTCTAATAGCTTTTACTAGTTGTTCCCAACTACAGGGGTAGCCAAAAGTATGAAAATAAAACCGGCCAAGTGCGAGTCGGACTCGCCCACCGAAGGTTCCGTACTTTTTAGTATTTGTTGTTATAGCGGCAACAGAAATATCATGGTTCATGAGATACAGCCTGGTGACAGACAGACAGACGGACAGACGGACAGCGGAGTCTTAGTAATAGGGTCCCGTTTTTAACCTTTGGGTTTACGGAACCCTAATAAACTTCGTGTCCCTGGTTTAAAATGATGTGTTGACTTCCTGCATAAGAAAACCTTCTTTTAAAACATACATTTTTTTTGGGTAGGCAAAAGTCCTTTTTTAAATATTTTACCAGTTTTTTTCATCCTTAGTGCAAGTGAATTTAATTTAACTTAAAACCGTTTAAAACCGTTTACATCGTCCTTAAATGATTATAAATATTTATTAACCTATTGTAAAAGAGAAACATGGAAAATGTCTCGAGCAATAATCACCAAAATTCATACTAAATAATGAAAATAATTATTCCGCAATTAAATTAGACTTAGCTAACTTAGCGGTTTCACTCACGTATTTTTAGTCACTCGCGTGACATGTTTCGGTGAGCCTAGGTCTCCATTTTCAAGCACTAACAGTGCCCGAGTGAGTAGCGGTCACGATGGGTGGTTAGTTAAGTTAATATGTCTCACGATAGTTTAAATTCGATTAATTAGACTTGTTTCTATTTGTGGCTCGGGATATACCTATATAAGTATCATATAATTATGCCACATCAGAACCTTATAATTACTAATTATAATTACAAATTAAGTACAAACTGTCCTTCAAACGCACGCAGCTGACCCAAACCCAGAAGGGTCAGTAACAAGACCCCGCTCCCTTAACGAGTTATCTAATGAAAAATCCTCTCAAAGCCAAATTTCATTTCCACAAGAACTCTTTTCGTTTTCCAATTTCACGAGCAATTACAAAGTTTCCGAATATTTTTGGCAATTAATTTTAATAGGTATGTAATTCGGTTAAGGTTATTTTTAAGGCGAAATTGTGTCGTGGATTCAATTTAAACGACGCCGCTTTAAAATAAAGTGATTTTTGTTTTATACGGCAACGTAAATTAAAGACAATTCCTATTTAAGTATATTATTACTTAAAATTATAAGCGCTGGTGGCCTAGCGGTAAGAGCGTGCGACTTTCAATCCGGAGGTCGCGGGTTCAAACCCCCGGCTCGTACCAATGAGTTTTTCGGAACTTATGTACGGAATATCATTTGATATTTATACCAGTCGCTTTTCGGTGAAGGAAAACATCGTGAGGAAACCGGACTAATCCTAACAAGGCCTAGTTTCCCCTCTGGGTTGGAAGGTCAGATGGCAATCGCTTTTGTAAAAACTAGTGCCTACGCCAATTCTTAGGATTAGTTGTCAAGCGGACCCGAGGCTCCCATGAGCCGTGGCAAAATGCCGGGATAACGCGAGGAAGATGATGATGATGATTACTTAAAATTGAACTTTAAGGAATATAGGTAAGGAACCTGTTTTGTTGCTACCTATACTATACCTAAGTGTTCGACTACATGTCTTTGAGCACTTTAGCCACTCATAATATCTAGCTCGATAAAGTTGTTGGGAATTCACATTTTCATTTAGATTTTTACAATACGAGTATAATAGGTTTTGGAGGGAGTTTTGACGACCGGTCTGGCCTAGTGGGTAGTGACCCTGCCTGTGAAGCCGATGGTCCTGGGTTCGAATCCCGGTAGGGCATTTACTTGTGTGACGAGCACAGATATTTGTTCCTGAGTCATGGGTGTTTTCTATGTATTTATGTATTTGTATATTATATATATCGTTGTCTGAGTACCCACAACACAAGCCTTCTTGAGCTTACTGTGGGACTTGGTCAATCTGTGTAAGAATGTCCTATAATATTTATTTATTTATTTATTTATAGGTAATGCTCAAGAGCACAAAAATAGCTATGACAATTTTTGTATGGAAACTCTCTATAGAGTACTCACTTTTCATTGGTTTTCCAATGCATAAAAGGTATTTAAAAACCGGCCAAGTGTGAGTCGGATTTACGAAGTACGAAGGGTTCCGAACCATTACGCAAAAAATGGCAAAAAAATCACGTCTGTTGTAGGGGAGCCCCACTTAAATATTTATTTTATTCTGTTTCTAGTATTTGTTGTTATAGCGGCAACAGAAATACGATTCATGAGATACAGCCTGGTGATAGATGGATCAGACGGACGGACAGCGGAGTCTTATTAATAGGGTCCCGTTTTTATCTTTTGGGTACGGAACCCTAAAAATGAACATTGCATGGGTTACAAAACGAAACCATCTAGGGTGTCAAATCCTAACAGCACAAGTTCACACATAATGTGCGAGTATTATAACTACCTCGTGCGAATTTTAGCATTAATAATCGCCGCCATAATGCGTGCGCGAGAGCATAATCCGATAAATATTGTGCGCGCGCAACAGCGCGAGATCTATCCCGGGCTTCCCGGAGCGAACCACCAAAACGCTAGGAATCTATTTAAAAATATTGCTATTCATTTGCAATGCATCTCGCTCGTATCTTTACATGTAAGAGCTAAATATACTGCAAGTAATACTTATAACCAGTGAAACCTGTGTCGAAACTTTCGACAGTCGAAACGTCGGTAGATAGATAGATAGATATATTCTTTATTGTGCATAGTTAAAACAAATTTAGATACATTATAATTAACATAGCGAACTAAGCAACAACAGGCGGTCTTATCGCTAAAAAGCGATCTCTTATAGACAACCTTCAGGTAGTAGAATTTACCGTATGGAAGAAATAAATGGGTAGAAAAATAAACGGATAACAAGAGTAGGAGAATTTTTAAATAAAATCAGCACAGATAAATATATAACAATATACATACATAAATAGTTAGGTACATACATATTAAAGATCATACTAATAAATATTAAAAATAAATACATATATAAATATCTATACATATACATACATATATAATATAGCAGAGATAGTAATCGAATGGTTAACAAGCTTAAGGAAGTGACAGATAGTGCATTTTAAGTTGAGCCTTAAAAATAGGAAGCGATTTAGCATGTCTTAGATCAGACGGCAGAGCATTCCACAACCGAATCGCTTGGAAGGTGAAAGAATCCTTATAGAATTTAGAAGAAGTAGTAATTTGGGCAAGCAGATAATTCTTGGAGCATCTTAAAGAAAAAAAGGTATTTGAAGTGCTCTTTTAGGTACAGGGGGGTAGTAGTAGTAGTAGTAGTAGGGTAGTAGTAGCGGTAAATAAAGGTAGCAAAATAAATTCGCGATAGACTCGATTACAAATGTGATTTAATACACAATACGTATTGGAAATCCTCGCAGAGGCTCGTGACTTGCAATAACCGTATTTCAGCTGATATGATGATGATGACATTCCTGTAGACACGGCTGGAATAATCGGATGCTCTCCAAACGATAATTAGCGACGCAGACAAACGCCAAATGACAGGAACGAACGAGTGCAGGCTGCTTCCGTGCGGCACAAGCGACGAACGCTCGACGGAAATATACACAACACAGGTTTACATTAAATCTAACGGCGCAATTCGAGAAATGAATTAGAGATTCACTAGATATGAAATAGTAAAGATATGTGACGTCCCATGGGTAAAGGTACCTTATGGCGGTTAGCGCTTACGCTATTATTAACGCCGTTCCAATTAATATTGGATGGCGCTTACGTCGATAATAATATAATTTGCAGCGCTATGCGTCGTAAGCGCCAGCCGCCATAAGGTACCTAACGTCACATATCTTTACTATTTCATATCTAGTGAATCTCTAATTCATTTCCCGAATCGCGCCGTTAGGTACACAAATGTGAATCTGAGGGAACTACTTAATAAAGCATTTCTTCCAGATAACTCACATCTTAGGTCCATAGCATTTTACAAGTGCCTCAAAACTAACTGTGTGTTTGAAAACAAACTCCACGTGCTTTAGAAATCTTACCTGTCTATTATCTTCAAAATATATATTGTTTTAAGAGACACCTTAAATGTTCACCGTCTGCTTATTGAAAATAAAAATAAAGTTCCTTCATAAACCTACTCGTACTATCAAATGCCACAGATAGGATTCAACAACTCGTCACGGACGACGCAGTAATAACTTTTTCAAAACACTTGCTCAAAACGACGTTTTTATTCCACCGATTTTGGGCTCATAATCCTAGATATTAAACACGCGTGCTTTTTTAGTATGTTATAACACTCGTGCTTTTTCATTATATTACCCGACTGAGTTAAGAAGGTAACTGATTGCTAATAATATGCATGGAAACGGAGCCTTCTTTAATTGGCGGGCGCCGGCGCCCCCCGACAGCCTGCCGCGGCCCGGCCGGCCCGGCCGGCCCGCCCGCGACCGATTTTAGACTTACTAACTGCTTTAACAATTAAAATTTTATTAATATGAAAGTTTCTTTTTTTGTGTGCAAGTGTGTTGAAAAACGTCGTATGAAACGCGTGTGCATTGGTCATTGCACACATCGGCTTTCTTATTGCGCGCTCGCTTACAGCTCGCGCGCACAATATCGCCTCGTGTCTATTGACCAACTTAGCACACTTGTATGTTGTATCACGATGTACTATTTAAAATTGACTAGTGTTGTCGCCGCGGCATTTTGTCGTCGATCATATTTCTATTTCGTGATTAAGTGTAACATCGTCAACATATTATACTTGATACGATCAGTTTATTGCTTGCATTAATGTAATATTATGTTGCTTGGGTGTTTTGTTTCACTAGCATATTATTATACATTATTATCGTTGCGATTAAGTATATAAAATCATAAAAAAGATTGAGAAACTCAAATAAAGCTTGTTGTTTACCTCTGTCTCCATGTATTGATTTGTGTTTCCATGTAAATTTATTCTGAAGTTGTGCAATAAAGAGGATTAGTATTGTATTGTTGTACGGGTTGTACATCTGAGCTGATATGATTCTTGATCTTGATGGTTGATTGATATCTTGATGGAAACACTGATTTATGTATATGTCTTTATTTATAACCAAGGTATATAATGAGTACTAGCTAGGAGCACGTATGTACGTAAACTGAAATATAAATCGAATTAAAGCGTAATCGCATAAACAGCAATCATTCATTATATTAAATGCTGACACGAGAAATGTGCGATGCTTGCATTGTACATATTCCCCGCCAGGAGATGAAAAATTGATAAGAGATGCTGAGATATCTTTATATAAAACTGATTGTTAGAGTGAAATAACATTTAAGTGAAATGAAATTATTTGATAGAAGTAAATCCCCTAAACATAGAAGTATTTGTAGAGTTGAGCGCAGTTGCCGCGACGCGATGATCTTGTCTCTCAGGGGGTTGTCCACTGTGATTGATCGATTGTGGTCGACTTGATGTTGCTTATGTGTTGGTTGAAAGTTTTGTGCTGATTTTGCATTGATGTTTCAACTCTCTTTAGTAGGTTGGCTTCCGCTTCTATAACCGAGGTTTGATTCCTTCATAACTGTGCCAAGTGTTTCTCATTAGCTCTGGTCAGGTCGATGTCCTTCTGGTATTGTTCGGCGAATTGATCGTCGAGCACGCCGAACAGGCTGTGAGCGACGTTACCGACGGCGTTGAAGTATGCCCTCCTCTTTCGTGGTGATTCGACGCGTTGACAGAGTAGCATGCTGTCGTAGTATTTTAATTCCGAATAGGCGTGTCGCAGTTGATTGAGTACGATGTTGCACTGTTGTTTATTTTTAATGGCGTGACACATATTTTCCAAGTGCTTGATGTATTTGGAAAATAGTTCTGATCCTTCCCAGTATGGATTATGTCATAATATACTACAAGTTTCCACTCGTCTCGTGCCAGTTTCATATTTGTTATTTTATCAAAGTAAATGCCTTGACCGTCTTTGAAACGTGATACGTCATGAGTGCATTGTGCCGGCGATATAAATAACATAAACAGCATAAGTGCCATAGTGATGTAACCAATGAGTTTGGATTTTGTTGGTTTTCTTTGCTTTGTTTGTCTTGCAGGGGGCGTGGCCGATAAGTTTTCTTTCTGTTCTTCACTGATTGATGCTTCATTTTCTGATACTGGCAGTTTTGACAGCTTGATGATGGGCCTTTTGATTATTGAGTTTTTTGTCTTTACTGAAGCGACACGGACTAAACCATCCTTTCCTGCATGAACATCTGATACTCTTGAAATAAAACTATGAAAACGGATTATATCGCGTATATTGAATTTATAATACATCCCGACGTTTCGAACTCTTTACAGCGTTCGTGGTCAACGGGTGACTGAGGAAAACTGTCAGTTTTGACGTCCAGTCGCTATTTACAAGCCTACCGGTACAAGACTGCATTGAAATTGTCAAGAAGAGGTTATGTGAGCAGAACATGTCAGAGGAATATGCTAAGCTGTTGGAACATTGCCTTACATCTGGCTACTTGCTATGGAATGGTGAATTCTACCTTCAAGTCGACGGCGTGGCCATGGGGTCTCCGGTGTCTCCAGTAGTCGCTGACATCTTTATGGAGGACTTCGAGGAGAGGGCACTCTCATTGGCTCCTGTGCGACCGAAGATATTTAAAAGATACGTAGATGACACTTTTACTATACTTCCAAAAAGTAGTGTTTCAACTTTCTTGGATCACCTAAATTCCATCCATAGAAAAATAAAATTTACTATGGAGTTGGAAAAAGACTGTTCTCTCCCCTTCTTAGATGTATTGGTAAAAAGAAATCCTGATAACACCCTAGGTCGCACTGTGTATAGGAAACCTACTCATACTGATAGGTACTTAAATGGCAAATCGCATCACCATCCCAGTCAACTTGTTACAGTAGGCAAATCTTTGTTTCAGAGAGCCCAGAGGATATGTGATGACCAGCATCTGGCCGCGGAGCTCCAGCATGCCAGGCGCGCGCTCCAGGCAAACGAGCTCAGGATACCGCGGGTCAACCAGAGGTCCCACATTAAGATCCCCACAGTTGAGCGCAGGCCTGCCATTCTGCCTTTTGTCAGGGGGGTCACGGACAGGATCAGCCACATCTTGAAGCGTGCTTCTATAAAAACATATTTCAAGCCAATGAAGAAGATGTCACAATTCCTGAGGCCTGTAAAATGCAATACCCCTCTACAGACTGCAGGAGTGTACAGGCTGGACTGTGAGTGTGGCCTATCATATGTCGGGCAGACGAAACGGAGCATTTCCACTCGGGTGAAGGAACACATAGCTGATGTCAAGCACCGTCGACCTAGGTCTGCTGTCTGTGAGCATGTCATGGATAAAGCCAATCACTCAATCAAGTTTGATAAGCCTCTGGTTCTTGCCAAGGAGAAGCGTTACATACCCAGAATGCTGCGCGAGGCCATTGAGATTAAGAAATATCCAAACTTTAATAGGGAAGATGGCTTTTCTCTACCACCAGCTTGGGATCCTGTAGTCCACCTGATAAAGGAGCAAGCGAGACATAGACTGTGAGACCGTAGTGTTGGATGATGCTGGACATTCTGATGTTTTGAAAAGATGTGTCCCGCCGAGTTTGTTGCCGGTCCCATATTGGGATACCCTCCTACAATTTAGGAGGGAATTAAATCTTCTCGGGTCCGTGGTGTAGGGTTGGAGCCGGCATAGTTTTTTTTATCGCGTATATATATATATCTTTACTTGAAAAATAATTATAGTGTATAACTAGCCTTATGAACCGATTTTGCATGTACAACCAGCCTTAAAGTTTGTAGTCTATGATTGTTCATTATTTTAGTATGTGGGTATTTTTGCATTTTGTAATTTTTCCTCAGTCACCCGTTGACCACGAACGCTGTAAAGAGTTCGAAACGTCGGGATGTATTATAAATTCAATATACGCGATATAATCCGTTTTCATAGTTTTATTTCATGAGTAACTATCGCGGTAACCGAAGACAATATTATCTGATACTCTGCCAAGGGCCCACTTGCCGGCAGGTAGATTAGCGTCGTGAATGATTACGACGTCGCCGATCTCAATGTTGGGCTTGGGTTGCGTCCATTTACAGCGTGATTGTAACTGACACAAGTATTCAGTTTGCCATTTTTTCCATATATCTTGGAATATTTTCTGTGTTAGGCGCCACCGTGTACGCTCGTCCCTTTCAGTCTCAACGATGTGGAGAGTCGGACCACTTGCTAAAAAGTGTGCCGGCGTGATATAGTCCAAGTCGTCAGGGTCTTCGGTTAATGCACACAGTGGACGTGCATTCAAACAACCCTCTATCTGTGCTAATAGAGTCGAAAATTCTTCGAAGGTTAGGTGTTGTTCTCCCAGCACTCGGTGAAGATGATGTTTGAGGCTTTTGACGGCGGCTTCCCACAGGCCGCCCGCGCTGGGCCACGAAGGTGCATTGAAGTGCCAGCTGATGTTCATATCGCTGATGGCTTTGAAGAATGATTCATCTAGCGAGGCAGTGATCTCTTCATACTCCCTTTTTATTGCTTTGTTGGCTTTGGTAAAATTCGTGCCATTGTCACTGAAGATGTGACGGGGTGCTCCACGCCGGGCGGACATTCTGCGTAGAGCGGCCAGAAATGATTCTGAGCTTAGGTCTGAAACTAGCTCTAAGTGCACAGCTTTTGTCGCCATGCAGACAAACACAGCAATGTAGCCCTTAGTCGTTTTGATGCCGCGACCCTTGCTTGCCTTCACTGATACGTATCCTGTATAGTCTACACCGGTATTATAAAATGGCCTTGATGGATTTGACCTTGATTCAGGTAAGTCACCCATGAGTTGTGATAGCTTTGGAGGTTTCTGCTTAAGGCACGTTATGCAACGGCGTAGGAGATTTTTCGTTGCTCTATTACCTCCTACAATCCAGACTGATTCTCTTAGCTTGGAGTGAGTGAGTTTGGCGGTTCCGTGCAAAACAGCTTTATGTGCTTGATCTATAGTGTGTAATATATGTGTGCGTTATGAAGTCGTCCTCGAACGCGTAACATTCCGTGTTGATCCAGGAAAGGTCTTAATTTCAAAATATTGCTTTTTAAATCCACTGATTGATTTGTTTTCAAATTGATGATTTCATTTGAAAACTCTCTTTCTTGCACGTACTTGATTATTCTATTTTTAGCGCTTCTTAACTCGTCAGCTGTTAGGTAACTCGAGTTTTGCTGACGCCGCGAAGCCGCTCGTAGTATCCATGCGAGTACGCGGGTGCAATGAGTCATGTTGCTATGCTTGTTTATTAATTCATTGATAATGTCCCCGTCTGATTGTTTACATGTTACCGCGTGGCATTGTTTTGATGTTTTAACCTCTTGATCCGTAGTGAATGTGGGCCTTTCTTGATTTTCACTGTATGTTGATAGCCATTTTGGACCATTCCACCAAAGAGGATGCTTTAGTAATTGCTGGGCCGTGATTCCGCGACTAGCGCAGTCGGCCGGGTTTTCTTCGGACTTGACGTAGTTCCAACAAGTCGGCGGTATGATTTTTGTAATTTTCGTAACCCTGTTGGCTATAAATGGCTTCCATTTGCTAGGTTCGCCGTTTAGCCAGCCCAGCACTGCTGTACTGTCCGACCAGCAGACCAATTTGATATTGTTTTCAGATAGGGATTGCTTGATCTTCTCCATGAGGGCTGATAGAAGTAGAGCTGCGCACAGTTCTAATCTAGGCAAGGTAACCGATTTTTTGGACGGTATGAGCCTTGTTTTCGCTGCTATCAGTACTGGCGGCGGCGTTGATTTTTTGTCATCGGTAGAGACGACACGACAGTAGATTGCGCACGCGTATGCTTTAGTCGATGCATCGCAATAACCGTGTAGTTCAAGGTCTTGATTCTTGTAGGTATTTAGCCAACGCGGGATTTTGATTTCTTTGATAGTTTGTAGGTCTTGTGAAATTGTGTACCATTCCTTCTTGATATTATGGGGTACTTGATCGTTCCATCCAATGTCATTTGATATGACATTTTGAAACAGTAACTTCAATTTTGTGGTTACTGGCGACAGCCACCCCAGAGGGTCGAATACTTTCGCTATACTCGACAGTAACTCTCTCTTTGTCATTGTGATAGATGTTTGAGTTGATAGTGGTGTTATTTTTAGTTGGAAAGTAAATATATCTTCTTGCGGGTGCCAGCGTAGACCCAGTGTTTTCGTTGTTTCTTGATCTTTGAATTCGAAAGTTTGTTGCTGATCTTGAGACTTGATAGCTCCTTGCAGTAATTCGGGCGTGTTTGATGCCCATTTGCGAAGATTGAACCCTCCTGATTTTAATAGGTCGATCAAATCTTGTTTCATTTTCTTTGCTGATTCGAGATCGTGACAGCCGTGTAGAAGATCATCCATGTAAAAACTCTCTTCTACGACCTTAGCCGCTTCGGGGTAATTGTGGCGTTCGTCCTTGGCCAGCTGTCTTAGCGTCATCATGGCTAACCAGGGGGCAGCTTTGGTGCCGTAGGTTGTGGTCGTTAATGCGTATTCGCGAAACCTTTGATGTTCGTTGTCTCTCCAAATGATCTTCTGATATTTTTGATCTTGAATGTTTATACCAATCATTCTAAACATTTTTTCTATGTCTGCAACGTACGCGACCTTATATTGTCTCCACTTAATGATGAGTGACAATAATTCGTGTTGTAAATTGGGTCCGCTGAACATGATGTCGTTCAGACTTGTTCCATTTGACGTTTTGGAAGACGCGTTATACACAACTCTAAGAGATGTAGTTGCTGATTCAGGTCTTTTCACGCAGTTATGTGGCAAAAAGCACTCTATTGTCGAATTGGGTGGCCCGTCGATTTCGTCTGTACATTCGCGCATATGGCCTAAACTTATGTATTCTTGAATAAACTTCTTGTACTCTCTCTCGATATTTTGATCCTTTCGAAACTTGATCTCGAGTTGCCTGAACTGTGCTATGGCCATGTTCTTTGAATGTCCTAGAGCATTTTCCATCTCTGGCTTCAAGGGCAATCGAACGACGTATCTTCCGTTCTGTTGTCGAAATGTAGTTTCGCGGTAGAAGTTTATACAATGTTGATCTTCTGATGACAAATTTGATGTTTCATTGATGTCTTCTATGGTCCAGAAGCGCGAGATATCAGTCATATTGTTGACGACGGTGCAGCATTGATACGATGGCAATGGGACCTTCCCGCTTATGATGTACCCAAGTTTTGTTTTCTGGGCTACAGGGAGGCCGTCGCCTTCTATTATTGTTCCATTTTGGACGAATTTAGCGTAGATTTCTGTTCCTAAGATTATATCGATATGGCGGCTGATGTTGTAATCCGGGTCTGCCAGTGGAAGTCCTCTTAAGTGCGACAGATCGGGTTTGACGAAGGTTTGATTCGGTAGTGGAAGAGTGAGTTTATTCATGATAAATAACTCGCCATCAAATTTATAGTCACAGTGCATTGATGACATGGTGACGTTTATAACACCGTTGCAGGTGTTTCCATTAATGCCGAGGCCATACATAGTATCTTCACAGCTTTCTCGGGGTATTTGTAGAAGTTGAGCCGCAGCCTCCGTGATCAGTGACATCTGTGCTCCAGGATCAATAAAGGCTCTCAGAATGTGATAAGTTCCATCTACTGCCCTTACTTTGATGAGGGCGGTTGCTAATAAAACTTCTATATTATTCCTACATTCTTGCGTAATTGTTGCAACAGTTTTCCGTTTATTAAGTAGGTCGGAAGTATCTTGTTTCTGACTGTAGGCATCATGTACGAGCGTATTATGTTTTCCTTGACACGTGCGGCATCGACTTGTTGAAATACATTCTTTATCGTAGTGATTGTAAAGGCAATTTTTGCATAAATTCAAACTTGCAATAATGCCTCGTTTGCTTTCTGGCTTTGCACCTTGAAATGTTTCGCAATAAAATATGCCGTGATTCTTATTACAAACTGGGCAATGTTTTCTTTGATAATAACTTGATTTAACATCATTTGAATTATTTTGTGATAATGATGTATCTTTAATGCCTACAAATGATTTGTAGTAAGGCTTTCTTGATGCTTCTGATTGTTGGAGTGTTTTTGGTGTGTCCAACTTGCGGCGGCTTGCTTCAAATGATGTGAACTTCATTTCTAGGAAATCTAGAAACTCCTTTAAGGTCGGCAAGTCACGTGGGTTCTTCAGTGATTCGACATACTCCGTATGAGTTTCCGCGTCCAACTTTTGTGATAAAATATGGACGATGAGCGGATCCCATGACGAGGTGTCCACGCCGAGGTTCCTGATGGCGTTTAGGCACTCGTTGGTGGTGTCATGTAGACGCTTGATTAGTTGATACGATTGTTGTTGCATTGTTGATAGCGACAACAGGTTATTGAGGTGGGCGGTGAAAATCAGTTTTGTGTTGTTGTACCTGTGGTTTAGGATTTCCCAGCAGGTGTCATAATTTTCTGAGCTGATGTTGAGATGTTGAATGAGTTTTTCAGCTTCACCTCTGACCTTATTTTTCAAGAATTGCATCTTTTGTGCGTTGGACATGGAGCGATTATGATGTATGGCTTCATTAAATAGATCCTTGAATGAAACCCACTGTTGGTAATTCCCACTAAACGGCGGTATGTCCATGACGGGGGTTGATTTCTCCCGGTGAGCCATGGACCATATTTTCGAATTGATAGATTTTTTGATGTCTTGGAATTTCTTCTCATATTTGCAGAACGTTTGATTGTAGGTTTCGTCATCTTCGAAAAGTTCACTGTCGATGTCCCAGTGAAGAGTGTCAATTGTTGTCCAACGAGACTGGACTGATTTCAGTAAATCTTCCAATTCCCACTTTTCATTGACGGTGGAGAGGTCGATGTAATGTAAAGTACGCGCGAAGGCCTTGAAGTTGCTCTGTTGTTTTCTCATCTTCTCTGATAATTTGGCAGCATCGACGCTTGGGTTTTCGGTGAAATTGAAAATAGGTGGAATTGCGAACCCTGGATTGACTGGAGCCCGGATGTCCGTCTTTTCTTGATTCTCAGATTGTTGTGGCTGAGGGACGGCGCGGCTCTGGTGATTTGATGGCTCAGGATGCACTTCTTCATTTTTAGTGTTTATTGTTTTTTCTTCTGCCCAATTGGACATTTCTGGCGAAGGGTGTGTTGAACGTTCTGCTTGTTTCGGTGAGATTGGCCTAGGCCTCGGTGATAGAGGAGCCTTTTTAGCTGTATCCAAATGATCTAGCAATACAGACCGAGCTGATTCGTAGAAGGTTTTGGTTTTGTTATAAGTCTTTTCGGCATAATAAGTGCAATCTTCGTTCTGGAATGCTACCAACCTTGCATGATTGTTTTGAAACTCTTGCCAAAATCCGTAGAGGCCGGTCAACTTGTTATTGATGTTAGACACAGTTCGGCGGCTTGGACCATCTTTTTTGTAGTTCTCAAATAGCCTGTTCATACTGGCCATGAGCTGATTTTGTTCGTTGCGAATCGTTTCCATTTCCTTTTCTAAACTCATCTTGATTGATTGATAGGTATTGAAGTTGATATTGATAATAAGTATTAATCAACAAATAATTGATAATACTGTGGCCACTGATTTGATGTTTGATATTGATGTTTGATATTGATTTTATTTGCCGTAGCAGATTTCTCTTACTTGGCTTGATAGCAGACGTCTCTTGATAATCTTGATAATGATGATCTTCGATGATGAACTGATACTCCTATGACAATGACAATCCGCACGGTGAGACCCGCTTGTGGGAGGCCGTTTGGACGAACTCACTGCCACAGTCACTGATAAGCTTCGAAGGACCAAAAGATGTACGGGTTGTACATCTGAGCTGATATGATTCTTGATCTTGATGGTTGATTGATATCTTGATGGAAACACTGATTTATGTATATGTCTTTATTTATAACCAAGGTATATAATGAGTACTAGCTAGGAGCACGTATGTACGTAAACTGAAATATAAATCGAATTAAAGCGTAATCGCATAAACAGCAATCATTCATTATATTAAATGCTGACACGAGAAATGTGCGATGCTTGCATTGTACAATTGTTGTATTGTAAAGTCGCCTCCGCTCCCGCGCCCGCTGACGCTCGTCGCCGTGCCCGCCACTAACCGCGTTAAGTTTTCCATTTCCACTCGCGCGCATCTCTCGATTGCATTAACAGTTTAACTAAAATCGCAGGAAATCGACCCCCGGTGCAGCTCCTCACAATTGAACGGTTTTTTATATAAAAATTATAACAAAATATATGAAAGTAACATTAATTTTAAAATCAAACTAAGCATTTTATTAAGGTGATAAGACTTTTATTGTGTGTGCTTACATATAATTTATAATTAAATGAATGATTAAAAATTGATAAATTTTGTCCTTCGCTGCCTGAAACACGAACTCCTAGTTCAGGCATTTGTAACCCACTTTCCTCTACTAACAACTATAAGATGAACCTCTGTACAATACTTTTTTTCCAATAAATTATTTGTATTTGTATGCATTTAATAAAAGCGGACGAGTCAGGGTTCTACCGTTCCGTAGGTATTAGCTATCTGTATAATTTTATATCGTGTAATTAAGTTTTAGATAGGTACTTAAATAAATGAAAATGAATAATAAGGTAAGCGGGATAAGTTTGAAAATACACATCTATAAAACCAAAGGCATTTTCAATAATTTTCATACAATAGAATGCAACACATCTTGCTTACTGTAGGAAAGAAAGTACTTTGTGATTACGTAGATATTTGCCATGTTATCCCAATGCACCTAAATACGGCTTAGTTAGCTCGTGTACTTTTGTTCTCGTTCGTGTGCTCGTGTTTAGGGTTCCTCCCCCAAAGGTAAAAACGGGACCCTATTACTAAGACTCCGCTGTCTGTCTATCTATCCGTCTGTCACCAGGCTGTACCTGATAAACCGTGATAGCTAGATAGTTGAAATGTTCACAGATGATGTATTTCTGTTGCCGCAGCAACAACAAATACAGAGTAAAATAAATATTTCAGTGGGGCTCCAATACAACAAACATGACCCGAAGACATTTGGACCCGGGTATGTCCTTAAACTGCGTCCGGACCCGGATATGTCCTTAAACTACGTCCAAAAGAGAGGTATGGGCACTGTGAATGACATCTCGCTTTGTGTGGTAGGGCACAGGACAGCGGATGTCATTCCAGATCTAGAGCAGAGTCCAACTGGGGAAGTACCTCCACCTTACAGAAAACCGCAGCCAAATAACACTAGACCCTACTCATAGTGTTGTGTTCCTGCCGGTGAGTAAGGTTGCCAGAGCTCAACGAGGGAGAGGAGTGTTAGGGTCGGCAACGCGCGTGTAATATCTCCGGTGTTGCAGGCGTCCATAGGCTACGGTAACTGCTTACCATCAGGCGGGCTGTATGCTTGATTGCCACCGACGTGGTATTAAAAAAAAACATGATTTTTTTGCCGTTTTTTGCGTAATGGTACGGAAACCTTAGTGCGCGAGTCCGACTCGCACTTGGCTGGTTTTTAGTCACTCGTGCGATCTTCGGAGATCGTTACAGGGTCTCCATTTCCAAGCACTGAGAGGATCGGTCCGCGTTAACAGCAGAATAACCTGAGGTTAAATAAAATTTCAGGAGAGAACTGAAATTAGAGCAAAGATTATTGTGTTTGCTACTCATTAAAGATTATTTTTCAATATTTTCTAGTTAGTTTCATTCCATTGTATCTTTGAGTAAGTTATCTACTTTCCGCCCGTCACACGTGCAAATCTCAACATACAGTACAAAGAAACATAGCACAAATAGCCAGGAAACAAACTTATATCCGCTCTTACAAAACTACTTTAATTTAGTAATCATCCTTACTACACAACAATTAAAGTTCAAAATTGAGCTACGTGAGAAATTGAGTGAAAATTTTATTTTGTATAAAAAGTAGTACCTATAATACGTTAAATGAAACTAATGCAGTTGTGCAAAACCGCCAAAGCATTAGCAAAACAAACCTAAATTTGCCATTAATCTTCTAAGAAGAGCTTCTACAAGCTTAGTAATAAAAACTGATTTTCCTTGGCATTTTGTTTCGCAGCGACATGTGAATGTTTAGGGTATTATCAAGAGGTGTTATTTTCAACACAAAATAGTTTTTGTTTGTTTGCGCAAATCTGGAGTGCTATTGTTGCGCGTGCGTCGATTTTTAGGCGTTTTTGAAGATTAAACCGTTTTTTTGGCGCAGCTTTGTTTGTAATAAACACGGCTTTTGGAGTGTGAGATTGTGAAAAAAGTGTCAAGAACGTAATACAGCGAGCGTTTCTTAGAATATAAATTTCAATAGTTTAGTGTAGGTAAGTACTACCTACTTCCAATTACGCTCCTATGTAACGTAACACATACAGAAACAAAAAACATACATAATTAACTACATCATGTTAGATAACACAACTATGCATTCAATATTTTGATTTGTATTTGTGACATTTTCAACCAAAAGGTACCACATTGTCGCTTGTCAATAAGGTTGATTTCAAATTGAAGCTGTATGGAAATAGCGCCTTATTGACAACCGACAATAAGTACCCTTTTGATTGAAAATGGCACATTTGCCTAGTAGTTATGACAACTGCAGAGAATGCAAAAGACGCTGATTACAGCCCTGGAGGCCTATTCTGACTTAAAAGTTGGCTATGGGTTTGACCTTGTTTTGACACGACCTTGACGATCGTCTTCGCGATTGGTGCGTTTCTCACACACGTCTTTCACTTCATTTCGCTTGCACCAATGAGCGTGAGCGATATTCAAGGTCATATCAAAATAAGATCAAAACCATAACAAGATTGGCCGGTCAATTCGAACAACGTGATAATTACTAGATACGAGAACAATACGAGATCTAATAGATACGTTATAGTTTAGTTCTCAACTAGTTATCTTTTGCAGTTCGATTCGAGAAACCAATTGTCATTTCACGCTACAATTATTGTGACATTTTGGGTTATCCATTAGATATCCATTGGATGTCTAAGTAATATCTTAAGCAAATCTTAAAGATATCGTTCAAGAGGACATTCGGAATCGCGGATATGTCAAATTTGACATGACTTTCTTAAGGGGCCCACTGACTATCAGTCCGCCGGACGATATCGGCCTGTCAGTTAGAACAAAAATTTGACAGTTCCGAACAACAGACAGGCCGATATCGTCCGGCGGACTGATAGTCAGTGGGCCCTTTTAAATATCTCGTTATCGTCTGTTTAATATCTAGTTGATACCATTGTTTGAATTGGTACGTTAAATTTGTTTTAAATGTATAATATATGAAGGGTACACAGAAAGAACATGTCTAGTCACTTTTTAGGGTTCCGTACCTCAAAAGGAAAAAACGGAACCCTTATAGGATCACTCGTGCGTCTGTCTGTCTGTCTGTCCGTCTGTCACAGCCTATTTTCTCCGAAACTACTGGACCAATTAAGTTGAAATTTGGTACACATATGTAAGTTTGTGACCCAAAGATGGACATGTAACGTAAACAAATTAATTTTAAACACGGGGGCCACTTTTGGAGGGTAAATGAGAAAATTTAAAAATAAAGCTTGTCAAACTATATCGGGTTACGTATCAAATGAAAGAGCTTATTGTGAGAATCTCAAATATATTTTCTTTATAATTTTAAGATAAACAGTTTAGTAGTTATTCAAGAAAATAGGCAAAAAATGACCGTCCCCCCCCCCTTTATCTCCGAAACCAGACCAAGTATGGTCAAAAATTTTGAAAAAAATACACAAAATAGATCTTTACCTATAGATCACCGGAAAACCTATTATAAATGTGCAGTCAAGCGTGAGTCGGACTTAATTACTTAGTTTTGATCCGACCCCTACGGGTTTTTTAGAAATTTCACATAAAAAATACATTGTTGAAATTGTGTAATGTACGGAACCCTTGAAACGCGAGTCCGACTCGCGCTTGGCCGGTTTTTTCGGAAAATTAGATTTTCATTTCAAAATGTAGAGCTCTTAATGAACTATTAGTTATATCTTTTGCAACCACTGTAACACAACTTTTTTTTTAGTTAAAAAAGTCCTGGTCACGGAATTACCATACATTTTGACACGGTTCCAAATTTTAAAACCGCGATTACTCAAAATTTTACTAAAGTGACTAGACATGTTATTTCCGTGTACCCTTCATATAATGAACTATTAAATTAAATTTAATAAGACTAAGTACTTGCGGCACAGTACACACATTATTCTTTAAGTAATCTAAGCACCGAGCAGAAAAGAAAAGAGGTAGCACCTTCGCGAACCTCCTCACTCTTTCTCATTATCTCAGCAAAGTTGTTTTATTCCGTCGACGAGTTAGCTTACAATTTCCCATTTAAAGCGTTTCATCCAACCTTTCCAATCTAAAACGCACCCTAAAAGATTATTGTGCAAGGTTGATTTCCAAATGGCAGGGAATCCTTTTAAAATCAGCCAGTTTATCTCACTAATCTTCAAAGCATTTTAAACTGTAGTACTTCGATTTAAGGTTGTTTTTTGAAGTTGAATGTGAAAGCTCTTTAAGCGCCCGATTGCCTACAATTAAGGAAATAAGCAGTTTTAATTGGTGCATGATTATTCGCCGATTGGCGCGGAATTGTTGACGTTGCTGGACTGGAACGAGATTACCTCCGGGAACTGTTTACTTCCTGGCGTGTGACGAAGTGCTGGTGTTTAATGAGCCGATGGATTCTCAATATGGCTACTGTTTACACGCTGTGACTCAACTACACACGTTATGGTTATAGGTACTGCCGGTACTTAACCACAGAATAAGTTTAGTAATGTTATTATCATACAGAACGGCCACGCACCGCCCCGCCCCGACTCGAATTACCTCGCCCCGCACCAGCAAATTGATGGCCGTTTGCCGGCCGCTCAGTACTATTTAACTATTATTATTTATTAACTCGCACTATGACGCATGACGCGTGTACAGACGTGCCGTTCACACATAGAAACGCAGGTGATTTTTGACGTATAGCGTGTCCGCCCTGTGACTTAACCATAATGTGTGACGCGAAGCTAATATTAGGATGGATTAGGCCCGCTATGGTAGCATAATCTTTTTTCTCTTTCACTCTTATAAATTTCGGTATTTCGCCATCGCCTCCTTGCTATGATGCCATAACCCGACCATAAAAAAATGCCCGGTCGGTGATAAAGACAAAGCATGGCACTATTTTCTCTTTCCTCTTATAGGAATCGCAATAAGACTATCTTTCTCTATCAAAGAGTGTCAGGCCCTTGGATCTGAATCATGTCAGTTACTACTTATCATTCCCGCGTGCGTCACGCTCGCGCTAATCCATGTACGGACAAGTTCGAGCGAATGAACGCGCGACATCATTCAGATATCGTTTTGATGTCAAGTGCACATTCGACTTGACCTGAATATTGCATGCACTGAATGCCTAGCCAAGATGCCAACCGTCATGCCAAAAACGTTATCTGTCTCTCTATCGTACCAACATACTAATATGTAAGAGTGATAGAGAGACAGAAAGCGTTTCGTTATCGTATCGCAAAGATTGGCATTGTTGGCTAGGCCCCTTGGTCTCAACTGGCAGCTGCCGGGAGACAAAAGAAAATAGCGGGTACCAAAGATAGATATAACTCCGTAAGTAAGTTACTCTATGGCGGGTACTAACCCCGTGCACTTATGACAGGTTATGTTGAGGTAGGTAGGGAATATAAAAATTTATATATTATTACTATGTAACAAAAATATTTATTTTACTTAACATATTTTTTAAATTATTTATTTACATTTATTCTTAAATGAAATTAACAATATAATCTTCTCAGCAGCCTACAGATTCGTAACTTCCGCCATCTAGTGGCAAGTAGTGTAAACTGAGTTTTCCATTTTGAGATAAATTTTACATTTGATATTAAAATTTATGTTATTACAAAAAACAAAGAGAATAGTGTGTACAAAAACTAAATAACAAACGTCGGGCTTTAAAAGAAAAAGCATCTCACGAAATAAAATTAATGAAAAATTCCAGGACACGAGCTTCAATAAAACCAAAAAACGAGGCTACAACGGCGTTAATGTAAAATGAGTGGCATTCCGCATTCCGATTTTAAAAATTAAATAGTACTTTTAGTTATTCTGTGATTAAACTTTTGCGGGAAGGGAAACTTATGAAAAAAATAATTTTACTGGTTTATGTAAGTACTAGATTATTTTAAATTAGTTTGGATAATTAACAAAGATAAAATTAAGACAACTTTACATACAAATTATGATAAATTAATGAACACATTTTCTTGTATGTAGATAAAGATAATTATTACAAAACAATATAAATGTAATACCAGCCATCAGCATTGACAACCATTAAATAACCAAAATTAATTTTAACGCCATCTAGCGTTGAGTAGCGATCCTCTCCGGTTGTTTCTGCAAACTGCGCTGCTGCTCTTCTCTGATGATGTCCGCTAGGAGGCGCGCGGCGACAGGCATGTCTTTGACGGCTATTTTGCTAAAGGTCAGTCGCAAGTGCTGCGAGGGGATGGTGGTGTCGTACTGGAATGCATGGCCTGGGATCAGCATTAAGCCCCGTTTGAAAGCAGTTTCGAATACCTAGAACAATAATGTACTATTTATATTTAACTAAAATAAGAAAACGCCTTGGCCTTCATTGCGAAGCTACAATATTGTATATTCGACGTCAAACATAGACTCCTCACTACGGCGAAAAAGGTAAACATAATATTATTTATCTTTGACATCGACTATACTACATGCAAATACTCCGTTATAAAACGTTTTGTTATAATTATTAGGTATGATAATTAATTGCCGTGTTGCTACATCGCATGGCGTTGCACGAAGAATACGGGACCGTGTTTGATGCCTTTTCCTAGAAAAGTCCTGTCGCTCTGGGCATCTGGGAAAGTCGAATTCCGTGTTGCAGTGCTAGACGCTAAAACAATAGGGAAATGCTCTGGAAATACTCACCATATTATAAACATCATCCACTCCCCTAACTCGCAACCACAAGAACAAGCCACCTTGCGGCGTCTGCCACTCAGCGAGTGGCTCAAGCGGACCGATAGCTTCTAACAACGCGTCGCGCCGCCGCCGATAGAGGGCGCGCGCGCGCTGCAGGTGGTCGGCCAGCCACGGGCGGTTTGACACGACGCGGTGCACCAGGCACTGTAGAAATAGGTACAATTTTTGTAAAAACCTTGGAGAAAAAGAATACAGGCATAGAGTAACTGATACTAGAGCGTTACTGTCATAGTAAATTTTGTAACCCCAGTAAATTCACTGCCATCTCTCGACACACTTTAAAACTAAAAATGAAGATTTATAAAAATACGATAAAATGTATTTAAATATGGATAAATGATTTTTTTTATTTGCCTTAATTATTTTTATGATTTTGACCCATGTTCTTTCACTGATATGCGTTAAAATTGTTAAATAACAAACGAAACCGTCAACGCCATCTATACGACAGTAGGCCAAAGCTAGTAGCGCCCCCTGATCGAGAATCAAATTTTCTTGATTTTCGAGGCATGTTTTTTCCTTAGACTGTATCCATCTATTACGGAGTTATATCTATCTTTGATAATGGGGGCTGATACATTGGAGTCAAAATCGCATTTAGTTACACCAGCGCGCTCAGTCGTGTGGCGAATTGTGCAGTGGAAAGGCGTCACCATTGGTGTAAAGTAAACAAAGTATAAGCGTACCTATAGATTAATTTATTAATGAGTGATTGGTTTTATCTTTTACCCTTTATCTATTCTGAATATTAGTTTTATTATAAAATGACAACATATTTTTTTAACGTCACCGCATTAATTAATATCTTGATGATGATAACGCTAAGCAAATATTGTTGAAAGTCAAAGTCAGGGTGACACCAGGGCATTGCCCAAGTCTGTAGATTGCACTGATTACACCGGTGACTGGTTACATTGATTTGAGGGGGTCTGACAGTAAACAAATTTATCCTGTCTAATCGTTGACTTAACAAATCTACTTACGCATATTACATATATGCAACAAAAGAGCAACGTTGTTTTTGCTGTGAGTGTTAATTTCGAGACTTAAATACTTGAGAGTCAAACCCTTAAATGTTCCAAAATTAATTTTGTTCTCGTGTGGCAATTATATAATTTTTATCTCAGCAACAAAAATATCAAAATAATATTATCATCGGTTATAGCAATAGTTATACATAGTTTAAAACCATTTAAACATATTATATAGCGTATGGCTTAAGGGCACCACCACCATCAGGACTGGAAAAAGGCTAGAAACTTCGGTATGTATTTTAAATAACTTTACGCCGTCTTTCTTACCTGTGCGAGCGTGCAGCTGTGTAGGATCTCCCCTTGCATGTGTAACTCGGCACGCTCCAGCAACGGCCTTGGGGCCGTCATCCAGCCTCCACGCAACCCTGAGCTGACGACCTTCGACAATGAGTCCAGACGCACGACTCGTCCTGCTGTGTCTAGTGACAGGAACGATGGATGTTGCTTTTGACAGATTAAACATTAACAATTAGCCATGAAAGTGAAATCAAATGAATGAATGTTTTGCACTTAACCATGGACACTGGACACGTAGCGCCATAGCTACTAGTATTCTTCAAGTAAGGAACAATCTCAAGTTAGAAAACACTTTAATCTACTTGATATCGTAGCCTTCGTACACCAAACTCGTTAGTGACTGGACAGTTCAGAGACAGTTCATGTTTTATTTTTGATAGTAGAAAGGCCGCTCATGTTAAATTTTGAAATAAGATAAGAAACAGCTAAGAAAGTAGCTTTAAATGGCACGAAAAGAGAGGAACACCTTCTGATCAAGAATAAATAATAAAGATCTATCTTTAAGGTATTGAACTTAAAATAAACTTACCTCATCATCATAATTCAGAAACATATACGGATCGTCCTCAAGAATGAGAAAATCGTATCTGCAGGCGAGATCGTAGATCTGTCGTCGACGACCGGCAGGCAACGTGGCTCCGGTCGGATTGTTGCCATTGGGCACCAGGTAGAGAAGCCGCGGCATGGGGAGCCCACGGGCCAGTCGCTCGGCCAAAATTGCTTCTAGGGTGTCGGGGACTACGCCATGAGCGTCTTCGGGGATGGTGATGATCTCCGGGCGGTATGGCCTGAGCTGGAAAGAGATAAAGTTGTTGAAATATTGAGTTGAGGTACTGTTCAATTTTTAACCCAAGCCATCGGGCAAGCTATTACAATTCGGCAGTCATCTAAGGACTTGGCTATCATGTTCAAAAGTATCTACCCAAGAATAGCTTTAGATTAGTGGATTGTAAATGTAAATTGCTGCAAGTTTGTGGCAAAACCAAGAGCGGTCGCAAGCGGCAGCGGCGCGGCGCAGAGCGGTGGCCGTTTAGGTGTGTTGCAAGGTTCATTGTGAATTTGTTCATAGTGCATTGAAAAAGGTATTATAAGTACTATTTTGAGAGATATTTTCGGTGTTAAAATTTTGGAACAGTTAGAAACTAGTATAGTAAACAATACTTGAAAGACCATGGTTTAAAGATGGCTTGATAATTATCTTGTTATGTATAGCAAACGGTGTTCCTATAAATAGCGGAGTGAATACCAATGTAGGCATACTGAACCAGGAGTATACCTAATTCAGCAGCAACTTGATGGCCTGGTAGATATCGTGTTGTACTGCTAGAAGTCTAGGAACTTCCTAAACACGTTCTACATATACTAACAGCAGCATGGACTCCAGTGTAAGCATATTCAGCCAACAGTATGGGGTCTCCTTCATCCAGCAGCATGTCGATGGCCTGGTAGATGCCGTGCTGGGCCCCGTTGGTCACCATCACGTCGCGGGGGAGGGGCGGGGGGCGGTGCAGGTCCTGCTGGAAGGCGCGGAGTTCGCTGAGGAGAGCTGGGAGACTAGAAAAAAAGATTATTCAGTTCATTCACTTACCCGTTAAGTAGAAAGATGAAAGTGAATACAATTTATTTAAGACTGTTAATTTTTATGTGATTTTAAACTCAACATCGTGTCGTATTAGGCTGTTAAAGAAAAGGCAAAGGACCGCCGAACATGGAAATTGCTACACCGACAAGAGTTTTATTCTTAAATATATGATGATGAAACTCATCCTCAATTCATACTGTTAAAACACAAAATGAAAAATGTCTTACACAAGTTACACAACTCAACAGGAAACTCAAAATATCATGTTCAGTTTTAGGCTAAGATTATAATGAGCTCTCTGAACTCAATATGGTATATTAAATCCTTGACTATATTTTAGTACAACCAAAGTCAGTAACTGATCTACTGACACTTAAAACATCAAACACCCTTGTCTTCAGACCAAGCTCCACTCCACTAGATGAGCTTCCTTATAAAATTTGCTGAATGGGAACTCCTCGTTTGTTGTAGCTGATAGAGTAATATTTAAAAAGATTTGCTCACCCTTGTGACGGGACATACTGCAACGCAGTGGCTAATTCTTTCCCCTCTATATGAAACGCTCCTGCAGTTGAGCCCAGCTCAAGTCTGGTAAATGGGAACACCTCTTCATTCGGCATGCCCTCGGCGAGGGAGATCATCTGACGTCCGACGCCGTACGCCAGGGTCGCTGCAAACAGAAACGCATGATAAATAAATGAGGATGACACCCCGAGATTAGGTGCCCCTGATATACGCAGAATATATAGTTTATTGGCAGAGTTCTATTGTATCTTCAATGTTTTTTTATAAATGTACTAATTAGGGCGCTTAAGTGAGCGGAGGTAGGGAATAAACCAATTGATGAATGGTTTCCACATTCTACTTTTTTGTATCTGTACGAGTTTTAAACATTTAACATGCAAGCCAAGTTACTTCTTCCGAATGAAAGCATACTTTTTAAAAATGTTTACAGGTGCAAATGTGTTGTTTTTAATACCTAACTTGATAGCTAAGCTCTCATGGTATATAATCTTTGTCCATAAAAAAGCGTGTCTCAGAGTTTACCTCAACTTATCAACTCTAGAAAGTTTAAATTTAAAAGTGGAAAAATTACTGCCTTGGGTGAGACTTGAACTTACGGCCTCTGGATAGAAGTGTAACGCTCTTACGGTAGATGTCGCTAGGGTCCCCTGCCCTAGACCCATATAGTGGGAAGATTTGCTGACTATGGATGAGGTCTTGGTGGCTCAGTTGGCAGAGCGCTGGAGTATCTATCCAGAGGCCGTGAGTTCAAGTCTCACCCAAGGCAGTAATTTTTCCACTTTTAAATTTATTCTTAGCTTAATAGCATCGATCGCAGACGTTTCTGCTTGTTAAAAATTAATCTAGAAAGTTTTCCTAAAAATTAAATAAATAATCTGATGCGCAAAAACCAAAGGACAATTTTTATCAGATCATGAACTAGTTCATAATCTTTAAAATACCGTTTTTAAATGAAACGACACTGCTTTGATTAATACGTTGCAAGATAAGGGCACCTTCGTAGATAATGTTGTTATTGCACTAAATGAAATCATAATGTGTTTAGTAAACCGGCGCACACTGGTCAGCCCCGTATGCTATCTTTATTACTTATTTAATATCTTGCCAGTTCATAACCTTTTTATTACTATTATTCTTTTCTTCGTATAATTTGAACTTAAGGAAAATATAAGCCAAATGTAAATATTTACAAAAAGGCAATTTTAAACCAGGATCAAAGGACACGAAGACAAAAAGAAGAATTAAAAATAGGAGAACCATCAATAGTAGATTACCAAAGATAGATATAACTCCGTAATAGATGGATACAGTCTAAGGAAAAAACGTGACTCGAAAATCACGAAAATTTGATTCTCGATCAGAGGGCACCACTAGTTTTGGCCTACACTCGTATAGAGGGCGTTGACGGTTTCGTTTGTTATTTATAATTTTAACGCATATCAGTGAAAGAACATGGGTCAAAATCATAAAAATAATTAATGCAAATAAAAAAAATCATTTATCCATATTTAAATACATTTTATCGTATTTTTATAAATATTTATTTTTAGTTTTAAAGTGTGTCGACAGATGGCAGTGAATTTACTGGGGTTACAAAATTTACTATGACAGTACCGTTCTAGTATAAGTTACTCTATGTAGATTACTTACTACTTACTTACTAAGTGCGTTCCATATTCAAAACATTTACATAGAACAGAATAAGATAATTTATAGAAAGAAAAGCTTTGATATTCGTTACATATTAAATGCTACTAGAAGTATTAGAACAAATTAAATTATTTCAGTTTATAATATATTAAATGGTCCCAGATAAGCAAATTCGGTATATCAAACAACTTAAAAAGTTAGAGAAAGTCTTTCATATTTCGAAAGACTTTGCATTTCTGGTACGGCTGTAACTGTTTTCTACCTGCAATAATATGTTACACAACAAAGACCGCAAAAATATCTGTTCTATTTGTAGAGACATAAGAGCATATCACATATTTTTGAGGCCTTGGAAGAGTAACATATTATTGCAGGATACATTTTTCTAAAATAAATTATTTTATTATTTATCTGGCTCATAGTGATCAGAGTATTATAAGCGACTGACTCCAATGAGAAACCACTGATTAGGTAAGTATTTTAATAACCAATAATTAAAAATGGTGTTATAGTCAGTTACTATTTTTTATGATTATTGACGTATATTCATTCGCATGAGTGTTATGATTCGCAAAAGCAAATATTATTATTATTCTCCCACTTTCTCCTTGATCACGGGAACAAGGCCACATTACCTTGTCTTATGATAATATATTAACATAAACATTCATAGGATTTGTTTATAATAATACCTCTGATAAACAGTGATGTAATCATAGTTTAATATGTATATACTGGCTATACAGAATAATATCGGGAATGTTATAAAAACATATAACTTCTTTATTTTCATAACATTTCTCATATGTCACTATCTGTTGCTATCTGCATAGAGTAACTTATACTAGAGCGGTACTGTCATAGTAAATTTTGTAACCCCAGTAAATTCACTGCCATCTGTCGACACGCTTTAAAACTAAAAATGAAGATTTATAAAAATACGATAGAATGTATTTAAATATAGATAAATGATTTTTTTTATTTGCATTAATTATTTTTATGATTTTGACCCATGTTCTTTCACTGATATGCGTTAAAATTGTTAGATAACAGACGAAACCGTCAACGCCATCTATACGACTGTAGGCCAAAACTAGTAGCGCCCTCTGAACGAGAATCAAATTTTCTTGATTTTTGGGGCACGTTTTTTCCTTAGACTGTATCCATCTATTACGGAGTTATATCTATCTGTTGCTATCTGTAAACGTGTTTAACTTGTTTTTGGATCTTATATCTTTAAACGAGCAATTCTTGTATATATATTTATATATTTCGGGGATCTCGGACACGGCTGTAACGATTTCGATGAAATTAGATATATGGGGGTTTTCGGGGGCGACAAATCGATCTAATAGGTCTTATCTCTGGAAAAACGCGCATTTTTGAGTTTTTATATGTTTTCTGAGCAGAGCTCGGTCTCCCAGGTACTAGTTTTTTTTTTAGATGTTGTTTTTGCTGCCGTAAAATTTGAATTCTTATTATAAATAGAAAAAAAAACAGCTCACATAAACTGGAGGCAATACGATTGCTGCGCCATAGCGTTGTGCTTTGCGCTTTGCGTCATTTGAGCATTTACTTAGTTTGTGATGTTATAGTTTATTAAGAACTAATTTATTAGCGTGATTATAATGCGTATATCGTGCTGGGGTTATCAGGCCAGGAACGTGGAAAACTAATGTTTCGCTGCGCACATTTCCCCGGTCTTTTGACCGCGGAAAGCTGAATGTTTGTAATGAGACGTATCAGACGTATGACTGAAATGAGGCGGAGAAAAAAGCTAACTACGAGCTCAATGAAAACAGAAAGAATCATGACGGTACCGAATAAACTAGAACACGAAAGCGATAATATAATTAAATCATTTTACGGTTTAGACTCACTTGTTTTAGTCACTCGCGCGACATGTTTCGGAGAGCCTAGGTCTCCTTTCTCAAGCACTAATAGTGCGAGCAGCGTTCACGACGACCGTGTATTGCGTACGCTGCTCGCACTATTAGTGCTTGAGAAAGGAGACCTAGGCTCTCCGAAACATGTCGCGCGAGTGACTAAAACAAGTGAGTCTAAACCGTAAAATGATTTAATGTTAGTATGTCTCACAACAGTTTAAATTCGATAATATAATCTTAAACAATGTCTTTCTAAGAATCTTGTTATCATTAAAATAGTTATTGTTGATTTACGTTACGTCAGCCTTATCAGCTTAACTAGTCAAATATCCGCGTGCGTATGTCTCGTTTTTTAAAATGGCAGGATGAATTAAAATATTACTATAAAATCTGATATATTAATGTTATCACACATTGTGTAATGTAGGTACATATATTATTTAGTAACCAAAGAACTGTCAATTTTGAATCGATATGGAAATAATTTTTTCCCCTCACTAGCTCGAAAAGTTGTCTTTTAACCTTCAAAACAAGCGGGGAAAAACGCGTTTTATCCACTAGTGGGGAAAGTAATTTGACCTTGGATGGAGCGTGTTTAAGTAGCTTGACAGATAACAAAACGTAAAACGCTCATGATAATGGTTCGTTCGATATTAATTATCATTAAATAAATGGTTTGAGACTCTAATAAAAAATATGAAATTTAGCTTTATTTAATGATTTTAAGTCATAAACCTTAAAATTCCATAAGAAACGTTTGTTTTTTATAATGATATTAAATATAATTCTGAACGCACAAGTTGAGTCGATGCAATTTCAAAACGCATCGTTGACATTTCATACGTCAGAAATGTCAACATTGTCAACAAATTTTTTACTTAAAAACTTTTCTCACCAACTCCGTAAAAATACACAACTTCCAGAGTTTTCTGTTATAATATCGTAAAAAAATTAGTGATTCCAGTGATGAAGATGATCTAACGCCTGTGGATGTTGCACTTTCCTCGCTATAGTGAGGGGAAAAGTTTTGTGTTACACACGGGTGCAAATGTATTTTAATTCTCGTGTGTTGAAGCACTCGCTACGCTTAGGATTCTATTTTAGAACCACTCGCTTCGCTCGTGGTTCAACTATAGAATCCTTTCGCTTGCTCGTGTTTCAATTCTACACTCGCGGGTAAAATACAACTTTGCACCCTTGTATAACAAATAACTATTTCCCCTCACTAGCTCGGAAAGCCGTCTTTTATCCTTTAAAACAAGCGGGGAAAAACGCATTTTATCCACTAGTGGGGAAAGTAATTTGACCTTGGATGGAGCGTGAGCGTTAGCTTGACAGATAACAAAACGTAAAACGCTCATAATAATGGTTCGTTCGATATTAATTATCATTAAATAAATGGTTTGAGAATCTAATAAAAAATACCAGATTTAGCTTTATTTAATGATTTTAAGTCATAAACCTTAAAATTCCATAATAAACGTTTGTTTTTTAATAATTATGTTAAATATAATTCTGAACGCACAAGTTAAGTCGATGCAATTTCAAAACGCATCATTGACATTTCATACGTCAGAAATGTCAACATTGTCAACAAAAATTTTACTTAAAAACTTCTCACGTAAAAGTACAGAATTTCCAGAGTTTTTTGTTATAATATCGTAAAAAAATGAGTGATTCCAGTTGATGAAGATGATCTAACGCCTGTGGATGTTGCACTTTCCTCGCTATAGTGAGGGGAAAAGTTTTGTGTTACACACGGGTGCAAATGTATTTTACTTCTCGTGTGTTAAAACACTCGCTACGCTCAGGATTCTATTTTAGAACCACTCGCTTGGCTCGTGGTTCAACTATAGAATCCTTTCGCTTACTCGTGTTTCAATTCCACATTCGCGGGTAAAATACAACTTTGCACCTTTGTATAACAAATAACTATTGGTTTTGGTTATTGTTATACCAGAAGGAATCCAGTAAACCCTTTTTTTGCCTGTGTTTTTATCAACAAATCCAGCATTGCAAGGAACAAAGCAATCATCACACCTCATCGACAAGTATTTTACATCTCTGGACTAGTTATTGTATTAATTGTAACAAGATGCACTCATCTTCCTCGCGATATCCCGGCATTTCTGCCACGGCTCATGGGAGCTTGGGGTCCGCTTGACAACTAATCCCAAGACTTGGCGTAGGCACTAGTTTTTACGACTACAACTTTCCTCAGCATGGTTCGAGCGTTCGAATAGCTATACTCGTAGCTCATGCTCGTTAACTTCCGTAAGGCCATAACCCTGATATCTGCTATCAACGGTCACGCGGTTATTGACAGCGAATATCCGAAATTTACATGATTATAAGTAAGAGATCGGTACAGGTTACAGAAGTACGATGAATGCCATCTTTCTTGCATCTTGAGTAAATTGGTAGTTAAGTATTTAGGTATACGTCCTGGGACGCGTTTCATTAGAGGCTTGCAACTTGTAATTGCAGTTAATAACCATACCAAACTTTACGAAATTTACAAATAAGAGCGACAAAATCAGTGTTTTACGCGCGTTTACCTAAACGTCCATCAGAAAAAAAATCATTACTAATTTAGTGAGTCTGTTTTCAAAAACTTGATGTATAAAACGGCAAGATAAGAAGACGTACTAATAGAAACCACTACTTGTTATTTCTATAACGTATCAAAAGGTGTACAATTTCAGCTACTAAATCTATCAATTTTACATTTTTGCGACTAAAATCGATAATGGACTCTTTTAGAAAAAATCCTTACTTATTATTATTACTTAATGCGTTCCATATAAACGAAAATAGATATAACTCCGTAATAGATGGATACAGTCTAAGGAAAAAACGTGCCTCAAAAATCAAGAAAATTTGATTCTCGTTCAGAGGGCGCTACTAGTTTTGGCCTACAGTCGTATAGATGGCGTTGACGGTTTCGTTTGTTATTTAACAATTTTAACGCATATCAGTGAAAGAACAAGGGTCAAAATCATCAAAATAATTAATGCAAATAAAAAAAATCATTTATCTATATTTAAATACATTTTATCGTATTTTTACAAATCTTCAATTTTAGTTTTAAAGTGTGTCGACAGATGGCAGTGAATTTACTGGGGTTACAAAATTTACTATGACAGTACTGCTCTAGTATATAAATAAACTAATAAGTTTATTTAATAAAAAGAAGTCTAATTTCGGTTCATTAATCGAAATTAGACTTCTGGGAATGTAAAATATATGGATAATCAGACCCTGACCTGATGTCAATTGGACCAACTCTAAACCTTCCATTCTAAAAACAGGTTCCATATCGGCGCAGTCGTCTTCGAGAAATCGGCATACTTATAAACAATAAAAATAACAAAGATCCTTTAAAATCTTGAAGTCGATTAAAAATGGGTGCTGTACTCACTGATTAGCCTGGTCAGCGCAGGTTCCCTCCTAGCGGCCCTGTGGCTGATGAAGCGGTCGTAATCGGCCTCCGTCAGAGGCCGGTGCTCGGTGTTCGGTACTTCGTCGCTGTAGAACTTGAAGAAGTCGTCGGTCTCCTGCGAGTAGGCCCTCGCAGGCCTCAGGAGTCTCCGCGCCATCTTGTGGCCTCGGAACAGTTTCGATGGCACAAACATTTTGCAAAAGTCAAGCTTTGACAACCCGCAAAGTTACATGGACTTTGAAAATAGTTTTAAGATTTTAGAATTGTTGCTATTATCCACACACTCTTCTTTTTGGTAATCGAATTATAGAAAATGATAAGATAAGTAAAGCTTGCATTAAAGAAGTTAAGTTAAATTCCAGATCTCTGTTAAATAATACTTGGTTTATATTATGCGACTATAATCATGAAATATTAATTATTAATTACACTGGAGAAGCAGTTTTCGCGACGACGCTCATCCTTTCAATGTGGCTCGTTGATAATTATTGACGTAGCTCAGATAAAAAATGTTTACCTTTATCTTTGATGATACATACTTATTATTAAAAAGCTAAGAGCAAGCTAGGTTAGAGGGTTACAGAATAGGATAGAGTAGAATAAGTAACACATTCTAGACATAGTCAGGCATTTATTTATAATATTTTAAATATTGTACGTCAAGTTATTTAGGTTTTAAGTATAAACAAAGATAGATATAACTCCGTAATAGATGGATACAGTCTAAGGAAAAAACGTGCCTCGAAAATCAAGAAAATTTGATTCTCGTTCAGAGGGCGCTACTAGTTTTGGCCTACAGTCGAATAGATGGCGTTGACGGTTTCGTTTGTTATTTAACAATTTTAACGCATATCAGTGAAAGAACATGGGTCAAAATCATAAAAATAATTAATGCAAATAAAAAAAAACAATTATCCATATTTAAATACATTTTATCGTATTTTTATAAATCTTCATTTTTAGTTTTAAAGTGTGTCGACAGATGGCAGTGAATTTACTGGGGTTACAAAATTTACTATGACAGTACCGCTCTAGTATAAGTTACTCTATGGTAGGGTTTAGTGTTATTTGGCTGCGGTTTTCTGTAAGGTGGAGGTACTTCCCCAGTTGGGCTCTGCTCTAGATCTGGAATGACATCCGCTGTCCTGTGCCCACACAAAGCGAGATGTCATTCGCAGTGCCCATACCTCTCTTTTGGACATAGTTTAAGGACATACCCGGGTCCGGACGTAGTTTATGGATACCCGGGTCATACAGCAAAATCACTCCTGTATACAGAGTGGCTAAAAATAAGTGCATTTGTTAGTGCAGTTACTTGAGGACTCGCGCGCGCCCCACGCCGTGCCGCCGGCTGTCGTCTCGCCGCGCACCGGCGGCACATTCCTCCACGGCTCCCGGCCGATTATTTACGAACCTTCGTCAACAGCATTCCAGAATGTATGAAACAGCCAAATTTTTTTTCGCGATTTCGGGGGTGGTCCCATAGTAAAAGTTGCTCAGTATAACCAAAGATAGATATAACTCCGTAATAGATGGGTACAGTCTAAGGAAAAAACGTGCCTCGAAAATCAAGAAAAATTGATTCTCGCTCAGAGGGCGCTACTAGCTTTGGCCTACTGTCGTATAGATGGCGATTTCGTTTGTTATTTAATAATTTTAACGCATATCAGTGAAAGAACATGGGTCAAAATCATAAAAATAATGAATGCAATTAAAAAAAATCTTTTATCCATATTTAAATACATTTTATCGTATTTTTATAAATCTTCATTTTTAGTTTTAAAGTGTGTCGATAGATGGCAGTGAATTTACTGTGGTTACAAAATGTACTATGACAGTACCGCTCTAGTATAAGTTACTCTATGGTATAACCCAAAACCTCCCTGGCAACGCGGGAATGCACTTATTTTTAGTCACCGTGTATATGTACAGTCGAAGGCAAAAATATAGATCCAGACAAATGGCTCAAAAATATGTGAACACGACTGTATTGTCTAAGGTGTAAGAGCGTAGGTACACATAATTTTGAAACATTGGGAATGTATATATATTTATGCCTTTGACTGTACTAGACTTGTGTGACACCACAGTCGTTGGTTGTGGATAAGTTCTTCATACATTGGTGCTGGTCCGGCTACGGGCCCGACGGGGAGTCGAACCTGTGCTGCCCGTTGGAGTGCCCATCGTGCTCGACGGTGGAAACAACCTGTGTAACAAAATATTTTTAGAAACACATATTTTTGCTGTACCCAGAAGTGGGACTTATATAGGCTGAATTATTATTATTTATTATTATATTTTAATGGAGCTTCATACAATTATTATTCAGAATTCAGTAGTTTAAAAAGTTTAGTAACATTAGGCCCACGGTGCAAGTGGCTAACCAGAGGCTAAGCGGTTAAACTGTAAACCCAGTGTCAGATTGTACTGGTAACCAATTGGAACTCCAGGTTTTACCGCTTAACCCGGGTTAGTGGAATGGTGCAAGTTGGCCTTAGAGTTATAAAACTAATGAATGGACGCACAAGCAATATGTAAAGTGTGTTGCAAAAATTGTACCCTGTGACGTCTTAAAGTATTTTTATAATATTATTTATAGTAACCTCATCGCGCGTGCATACGCGTCTGTCATCTCATCGATAGGTGCCAGTGGCTCCATCTCGTAGGTGCGAAGCGCAAGGTAGGGCGCACCGGCGGCCACGGCCGACGCCATCTGTTGGTGATAAAAGCATTTAATCGATCTTCGGATTCAAACATACTGTCATAGAGTAACTTATACTAGAGCGGTACTGTCATAGTAAATTTTGTAACCCCAGTAAATTCACTGCCATCTGTCGACACACTTTAAAACTAAAAATGAAGATTTATAAAAATACGATAAAATGTATTTAAATATGGATAAATGTTTTTTTTTTTTACTAGCCCATTATGGTGTCCCACTGCTGGGCAAAGGCCTCTCCCCTTGTCTTCCACGACTCCCGATATAGTGCCTCCTCCGGCCAGTTGTTGAGAAAGGTGTCTGGGCCTGCCGGGTCCGCGCCCCTCTTCTGGCATCCATTTGGTGGCTATGCTAGCCCATCTGTCTGGATGCATGCGGCAGACGTTTTTTTTTATTTGCATTAATTATTTTTATGATTTTGACCAATGTTCTTTCACTGATATGCGTTAAAATTGTTAAATAACAAACGAAACCGTCAACGCCATCTATACGATAGCAGGCCAAAGCTAGTAGCGCCCTCTGAACGAGAATCAAATTTTCTTGATTTTCGAGGCACGTTTTTTCCTTAGACTGTATCCATCTATTACGGAGTTATATCTATCTTTGATACTGTGCTCTGTTAAGCAAGTAACTGGTATATTTAAGACTAGGCGGTTATAACGATTAGAACAGCGGCCAATAAACAAAAATTGTAGATTGTAGAACTTAGGTATAGTACCTATATATACAGTGTATAAATCTAATACGGGCAATAAATTAAACTAGATATAGAATTTATTCGTCTAATCATTAATTAAGAAGTTTTTTTCATGTACACTTACTTGGGGCATTTTCTATGAAAAGGGACCTTATTGTCGATGGCGCTTACGCCGCACAGCAGTTATATCGGAGCATCGTTAATAATGGCGTAAAATACCACAATTATGACCCCGTAATTATTATTATTTTTAATATACCGAGCAGCAATGTACTGCAAACATTAATAAACATAACATGACATGACATTACAAGATACGAGCTTTTTAATATTAACTGCCAACAAGCGTTGACAGTTACTTTAAAACGCTCGTATCTCGAAACTTGTGTGGTGTATTACATTGCGGGCTGAATGTTAAGACTTAAGAAGGGCTGAAGGTTATGAATTTAATACTAACCACCGTTAAGAGATTCGCCCGTATTAGATTTACACACTGTATATACATATACAATTAATAACCTTAAACTTGTTGTGTTGCTCTTTAAGTTTCGTTTTTCTCACTTTTATTTATTGATCGTTTCTTATGTTTTTGTTACTTAATTTTGGACTAATGTTGTGATTATTTATTTTGTTGTTGTTTTCTTGGATAATTAGTGCCACCTTGTTCCAGTTTTAGTTTTACCAGGCTTCACTGAAAATCAGCGTCACGTAGTGTGTCCTAGGACTCACTTCGCGACATCAAGCTGAGTGAGGACCTTTTAGGAGCATACTAAATATGTTAGCGGACAGGTCAGATAGTCTTTAAGACATTGGATGTCTGCGCTTATAAACCCCCATTCAGGGGATATATATTTTTAAATAAAGGTAGTGTGTAATAAAAATAGTTTTAGTATAAACAAAGATAGATATAACTCCGTAATAGATGGATACAGTCTAAGGAAAAAACGTGCCTCGAAAATCAAGAAAATTTGATTCTCGTTCAGAGGGCGCTACTAGTTTTGGCCTACAGTCGTATAGATGGCGTTGACGGTTTCGTTTGTTATTTAACAATTTTAACGCATATCAGTGAAAGAACATGGGTCAAAATCATAAAAATAATTAATGCATTTAAAAAAAATCATTTATCTAATAACCTAGCTTTTAAGTAACTAACTAACAAATTTAGAACACCGTGTCTGAATAAAGAAATTATTTATTATTATTATTAGCGCAATTCTCTGGACTGCTCCTTTAAATATTAATTTGTGTATTATGTTCTTTTTGTGCTAATAAATATTTCTTATCTTATCTTATCAATATTTCTATTGAAAAGTTTTTTACTTACTGCTTCCCTGTTGGCTTCCATTTCAGCTAGTTTCATGTTCAAATCGTGCTTCAGTCCCTTCATCAACACGAAATCTTTCTCGAGGATACCCTGTAAGCCTGAAATTATGAAATGCCATTCATTCAACTCTTTGGTTGACACGACGGATTGCATCGTTTGCATCTCAGCAAATCTCAGCCAGAATTTGTATGGGAACACGACGCCAACTTTTAGTTGCAACTTGCAACTGGGTGGGATGCAGTTCATTAGTGTTAATTAAACAAAAATAACTACTTGTTTATACGACATTTAAAGGTGATGTTATGAGCGTTTTGGGTTTATTACAACAAGGCTTCCTTAAACATTTGTAACAAAACTAGCAGTTTAATGAGTTAAAGGTTTTGGTATTTTCCAAACACTAATAAAGTAGGTATAAAGTAAAAGTTAACACACCCGCATTTTCCAACAATTTCTCCAGATCAAGATCTTCGATTGGCAATTTCGCAGGCAATTCAGGGAGCTTGTCAAATGGCGTCCGCGATGGCGACCGTGGGGTTTGGGCCTCGAGAGGCCTTGGAGTCCGAGACCGCGGCGTGTGGGCCCCTAGAAGCCTGGGAGTTCGAGACCGCGGCGTGTGGGCCCCTAGGGGCGTAGGGGTCCGTGATCGTGGCGTGTGTGAATACTGAAGAGATTTTGAAGGTCCCAGAGAGTGGTGCCGAGGTGTAGAAGTGGCTGGAAATTAATGATTTTAAATTATGTGCAATAAATATTAAATAAATAAAATAATAAATGTTAACAAAGACAATAAATATGGATTAGGATACAAATACAAATCCTCTTTATTGCACAACCTCAAAATAAATTTACAAGGAAACACACATAATACATAAAGACAACAAAAACAAAAAGCGGCCTTATCGCTAAAGAGCGATCTCTTCCAGACAACCGTTAGGATACGTGAAGACTTTATTGCTGATGAGTGGAAAATTAAGACTTCCCCATCCCCAGTCTGGCTTATATGAAACTGGCAATTTAAGATAAGTAGTAATGACAAGTTCTTGGTGGCAAAAAGTTTGCTCTCCATCGTACAGCGGGTGTAATCCGATTATACTACTATCAGCTCGTCCTCTATAGATCGTCCGTCCACCTTCCCAATATACATATACCATGCTAGAAAAGTGCATGGCCACTTCATGAACAAATTCCATTCATAATCCAAGCAATTTTGCACACCGCTGCAACTTTAAGGTAAATTTAAGGTGATAATCTATGGACGAAGGGATATCTAAAGCGTGCGCAGAATGTCTTCTGGAGTAGAAATTACCTGTAGATGACAAGGGGACATCCCACGCGTGCGGACGGCGGGCTTGCAAAGTGTCCCCCGGAGCAGGGCGGGGCTCTGTGGATTCTGCCAGGGGGACAGTGCAGACGTAGTCGCAGCACGTCACAAGTATCGCGGCGCGGTGGGACAGGGAGTACTCTCTGGAAGATAAATAAGTAGATATTAAGTCAGAGATCTTCAGATGTCATGTAGTAACTTTCGGGAATGGGGAATAAAATAAATGAGATATTAATAACCGAGCAAAGTATAATTTTCCCTGATTTTCCATGAGTCTTGCGGTACGGTACGGACCACTGTACAAAATGGAATAAAATCCCACTGCTAAACAAACGCGGTGTAAATGGTACAACACAAAAACATTTAATTACAAAATCCTTGAAAGAACCATAATAGATTTTTCAAAATAAAAACATGATCTTTACGATCAAACGAAGTCGTTCTATTGCGATACCAATCTTACACGTCTCTCATATCCTTGATTTCTTCGTCCTCTTCCTCTAACAGTTGCAGGCCCCCGGAGCTGCCGCGCGCCACGCTAGACCCTCTTGAGGTGCTTGGAGACTCCGCTGCTACCGTCTTCTTAAGTGCTGGACCTTTAAAGCAGATTTAATAAGAATCAGCTTTCATCGTCATCGTCATAGTGACCGTCAATCAAGAGTTCTCGAACTTCGCTGAAGATAGCGTTTTCTGATGTTAAATTTCTCAAAAACCGGAGATAGATTACTGTCATTGGCATTAATAACCACATGATAATAGTTACCAGGGTGGATGCAGTAGGCTCCGAACTCAACCTTCTTCCCTAGGACCCCGAGGAATGGGAACTTGATCTTTATTGTCTGCAGTAGGCTCTCTTCGTTCAGGTCCCAGATGTGCAGCCACTGGAACAGTTTATTGATGTTTATACGACAGCAATGGCAAGAAGTTTTAAGAAGTAGGCACTGTCGTTTATGAGAAATAGCTATTATAGTTTCCCTTTGGTCATATTCTACGTGGTGGATTTCTAGCTAGGTCATACTGAACAACTTTCACTATGAGGCCAACCTCGAAAACGCGATAAAGATTTTTCACCTCAGCAGCTCGAACAAGCCTGCTTTCGTCACTCCCTGGAGTGAGGAAAGTGCGACTTTCGTCACTCCAGGGAGTGAAACAAAGTAGCTTTTTAATTTAGTGAAGGCCATGAACTGCTACTTCATACTTCGGGGTCTATTACAAATTCGAAATACATTTTAACCTTTAATATGTTCTCACTACTGAGATGAAAAATTATATGTGTCACAAGAGAGCAAAGTTATTTTACATCTCGTGTTTTTGAGTCCCTCGCTACGCTCAAGATTCAATTATAGAATCTTTCGCTTACTCGGGACTCAAAATCAGCACTCGCAAGAAAAACCAACTTTCCTCTCTTGTAGCACAATAGTTATTTGTGCAACAAGAGAGGAAAGTTGGTTTTTCTTGCGAGTGTTTATTTTGAGTCCCGAGAAAGCGAAAGATTCTATAATTGAATCACGAGCGAAGCGAGTGATTCTAAGTTAGAATCTTGAGCGTAGCGAGGGACTTAAAAACACGAGATGTAAAATAACTTTGCTCTCGTGTTGCACACATAATTTTTAACCTCAGTAGTGAGAACATATTAAAAGTTAAAATGTATTTCGAATTACACAGAATAATACAGAGAAAAAAAAATTGTAATAAAAGTATGAAGTGGCAGTTCATGGCCTTCACTAAATTAAAAAGCTACTTTGTTTCACTCCCTGGAGTGAGGAAAGTCGCACTTTCTTCACTCCCTGGAGTGAGGAAAGTCGCACTTTCCTCACTCCAGGGAGTGACGAAAATAGGCTTGTTCGAGCTGCTGAAGTGAAAATAACTATTGCCTATTCCTTGGACCATGTATGAAACAGCCAATTTTTCCTCACGTTTATGGGGTAGGCCTAGAATATGGCAAAAAGTTGAAAACACACAATAATACGTCACATGCCATGCCATACGTTGCAAAAATTGATTGTATTTTGAGTGGTTAACGATCTCGATGTCAACACCGGGCATCTACGGTAGGACTAGGTCCCCAAAATAGGAACCTAACAGAATTTAACACAAACAAATTGAAACGTAACTTACGCAGTTGCTACAGAATGCGATGACCACCTCCATGTCTGCGATTACTTTGACATCCAGCACGGCTGCACGCGCCGGCGCCGGCAGCTTTGCGAAAGGGCTGGACTGCAAACACAACATAAGACTGAATTATACGACATAACAATTCGGTTTCTTTTACAGAGAGTCTTAAGAGTGAGTGTTGCGAATTGAGAATGAGAGTGGTGAGTGCTCTGTGGAATGCATGTACCTGCGTCATATCCCAGAGACGGACTGTTCCGTCAGCACTGCCTGTTGCCAGCATGTGCAAGGCGGGTACCACATGGAAGCAGCTCACGCCCTGTCCACAAATGATGGGACATTAAAAGAAAACATTTCTTTTCAGGCATCAAAAGCTTATCCAGAAACAAGCGCAAAAATCAACTTATTTTGTTTAGTAGTAACAAACAAAATACACCTCTCAGCTAGAAGTCAGCGCAGCGTAGCTAATTTAAACGGATTGATTAAGGGGCTACTGCAGCGGCGAATGCCGGTTCGTAAGTCACGCCTGATACATTCTTCCCTTCCCGCAAGCACGCACACATGGAAGAGCTTCGCGGCGCGCGTGAAAGTAAAGCTCCATCTAACGTTACAATAGTGAACTACCATTACACGCGGTCGGCCAGGAACTTATAAATTCGGACAAAATAGAAATTCGAGACATTCAAGCACATTCAGGGGATAATGATGAGAAAGTCCTACAAACAACTTCGTACTTTGAAAGGAGTCTACCGGTAGTTGTTTTGAAATGAAACTAGTAGTGAAGTGATTCGTGCGTTCGTTCGTTTGGGCGACTTGAACACTTTGAATGACCCATGCTAGAACGGTCCGCACTTTCTAAAGAAAGCTTGATTACCGATCACCTGTCATAGAAAACGAAGAGTCGGAAGCCTCGGCCCGGACCCGGATCTTTTTAGCCCGAGTCATCCTTTAACTATCTTATTTTTTTTTACTAAATCATGGAAATTGATTAAGGCCAATTTTGTAATCTGAGTGGGAAGTAGGAAGGTCTTTTGGCAGTTGCTCACCCTCTGCACTTTAAACACGTAGTCGTCAAGTTTCCCTGGCATATGGCGTGCCCTCACGCTCACATCACTGTCGTGTGAGCAGGACCACACGACGTTCCCAGAATAACCGAGACGTCGCACGGCGCGTACGTGGACCCGTCGCCATGTTGTAATGCTGATATAGCTGGTGTAGGGTGGGGATGACAGCTCCTGAGAAATAAGAGTAATATTAGTCTGTCCAACTAATGTTACTAAAATGTCAGAAATATACGGCCTGCTATAAGTATGTGAAGCTAGGGAAAATTCTAGGATTTTTGTCAACAAACTGAAAGTGGTCATCTTTAACATTTAATAGAACTGGTCTTTAGACGTCTTCAGATGTGTTAATCATGTGTGTACCCTCCAAAAGTAGATGGTGGCGGTGTCAGCGGCGGGCAGTGCGTGTCGAAATCGCACGCGCACGATGTCGCCGCGCGCCGTGCCCAGAGCGAGCTCAGCGTAGGAACACAAGGAAGATCGTAAGTACGCAACGCACTGTGAAATAAAACGTCCAATTACTTTTAAGAAGGCATTGTTTGTCATTCAACTTGTGTTTATTAATGTTTAAGTTATACAAGATCCGAAATTGGGGTGGGATGTTTAAGTGAGCAAATGTTATAATGACCTATCTCCAATTACGCATTGGTGACAGAAATGAGACCATTCTACTGACATCATAATTTATACGGATCCTAAGCACAATCACCATTATTTTTTACCTGAACACGCTCAATGGAAATAATTGGCATAGGCTTCCAAAGCGAAAGATGTTTCGAAACCCTTCTTCGAAACTTTCAAGGAACTGATGAATAATAACCTCGTAACATCTATCTTTGCTCTTAATTATATACTCTTTATTTTGATCATTACAACAGAAAATATCATGAGAAAATTTGCTGATACGGATGTAGGTTAGTAATGATTATATAAGACGGGCTTACCGTAGGGATATGCGGTAATCCTGTAATGCAGTATCGAAGAGCATGCGCGAGAGTGGACGCGTCGTAGACCGCGAGGCTGCGGTCGGAGGCGGCAAGAAGGAAGCTTAGAGAGTCCTGTAAGATAGGAAAATTAATTGATTCATTCATTAATCGCTATCCAAGAATAATTGTTAGCATCGATCGTTAATTTTCGGCGCGCGAGACAGGTTAAGAGAGAGTTTAGCAGATTCAGGGAGCTAAGGAAGAAAAAAAGAATCAGCTCAGGCGAGAGAGGTCTTTAAAACTTCGCGAGCAATATGTAATTATTGAATTTTAGTCAAAAGTAATTTAATGGTAGACTTACGCTCATGTAGATAGCGTCAGTTATCCAGCAGTTTTTGACGCGTTTGCGCACTCCGGTCCGATCGTAGAATACCTGTGAAATAATGGAACGATGATGAAGAGTCATTTTAATCGAATTTAAACTATCGTGACAGTATATTAACTTAACTAACTTAGCGGTTTCACTCACGTATTTTGCACGTGCTTGAAAATGTAGACCTAGGCTCTCCGAAACATGTCGCGCGAGTGACTAAAAATACGTGAGAGAAACCGCTAAGTTAGTTAAACTGTCATTTTGTTAAAAACCATGGTGGAGATCCTTTCGTAGAGGCCTAGGCCCTTCAGCAGTCTCTCGGTTGATATGACAAATACCTCGTAGGACTGCAACAGCTTGAGCCGACCGTCGTAGAGGCCGACACGTCCACCTCGTGATACCGCAGCGTAGCAGAACGACTCGTTCGTCTCGATGGTTACAAACTTCACTATCGTTTCGCGCTGAAACATGATAAATACTAAATTTAAAAGTGCCACTTTTAAATTTATTCTAAGCTTAATAGCATCGATCGCAGACGTTTCTGCTTGTTAAAAATTAATTTATGATAAGTACTGCTAGTAAACAGGATAGTTTATTAATTCGTGAACAGGATCGTATGAGTACAATACAATGGCACTTTTATAAGCTAAGCATTGAATAGAATATGTATAAGTAAGAAATAAAAGAAACATTTCATTCTTTGCACCTGTAAAAGAGAAAAGCGACGTGATCATTAAATAAAAATTAGAGGCAAAATAATTCTTAAAATCCTTAAACGAATCAGCAAACGCGCAAAAGCTGGCGCCAAAACATGCGTACGGCATCCCAATCATCCAGCACGCTGAACAAAGATACGAGTATTCATCTGGATTTATGTAACCTTGCAATGTTGCAGCTTCTTCACAGTGACGTCCTTCAGCGGCGTCCATCTGGGTGGTGCCGTGACCAACAGATGCGCCAAAAGCTGGCGCCACCAGACGCGGCCAGCGCCCCAGGCGTCCAGCGAATTGAACAGAGCGTTGGCGTGCGGCTCATACCTGTGCCGTCCTGGATTAACAAAAAAATTACTAAAAACCGGCCAAGTGCGAGTCGGACTCGCGCACGAAGGGTTCCGTACTATTACGGAAAAAAACAGCAAAAAATCACGTTTGTTGTATGGAAGCCCCATTTAAATATTTATATTATTCTGTTTTTAGTATTTGTTGTTATAGCGGCAACAGAAATACATCATCTGTGAAAATTTCAACTGTCTAGCTATCACGGTTCATGAGATACAGCCTGGTGACAGACAGACAGACGGACAGACGGACAGACGGACGGACAGACTTAGTAATAGGGTCCCGTTTTTACCCTTTGGGTACGGAACCCTAAAAACATCGTCTTATAATTATAAGCAAGCTAACTTGCTTAAGCACGTAGCATTGTTCTCGTCATTCTTACATTTATAGCATGACTTTCTTGACTTTATAAGCGCTGCCGAAATGAGACAAGTGGGGTCGATTAATCTGTTATTTTTCATGAACAGAAACGAACCCCACTGATTTTCTTGAGCCGTTATCTTCTTGGAGTAAAGCGGTAGCGAGCTCGATGCCTCTAACTGACATGGTAATGTTATCATAGAAGAGGACTAATACTTATGTATTGATGGAGTACCTACCGAATATATTGTTAATAGCTTGAATAAACCCCTCCCGGTCAAGCACGAGCGGTGTGTAGGGGTGCGGGAGCGAACTCGACACATTCTTCCTACATAACTATTGTGCTGTTATATGCCTAAATTTGTGACATTTTCAACCAAAAGGTACCACATTGTCGCTTGTCAATAAGGCTGATTTCAAATTGAAGCTGTATGGAAATAGCGCCTTATTGACAACCGACAATAAGTACCCTTTTGATTGAAAATGGCACAATATGACCAAAGCTTTCTTTGTATAAATGTCTAGCAGTAGACCTTTCAAATATGGTAATGATAAATATTGAAGTACCGAAGGTTTTTATTAGCCTGTACCATAGAGTAACTTATACTAGAGCGGTACTGTCATAGTAAATTTTGTAACCCCAGTAAATTCACTGCCATCTGTCGACACACTTTAAAACTAAAAATAAATATTTATAAAAATACGATAAAATGTATTTAAATATGGATAAATGATTTTTTTATTTGCATTAATTATTTTTACATGATTTTGACCCATGTTCTTTCACTGGTATGCGTTAAAATTATAAATAACAAACGAAACAGTCAACGCCCTCTATACGAGTGTAGGCCAAAACTAGTGGCGCCATCTGACCGAGAATCAAATTTTCGTGATTTTCGAGGCACGGTTTTTCCTTACTGTATCCATCTATTACGGAGTTATATCTATCTTTGCCTGTACGAATCCCTCGCGGTCGAGCGAGAGAGCGAGCGAGGTGTGCGGAAGTGCGGAGGTGAAATCGACACATCTTGCAGTGGATCTCAGATATGGCAATGGTTAGTATTGAAGTACATACCGAAGATATTGTTAATAGCCAGTATGAACCCCTCCCGGTCAAGGGAGAGAGCCAGCGAGGTGTGAGGAGCTGTTGGGGCGAACTCGATGCCTTCTTCAGCTGCTGCTAGCCGCATCACCTCTTCGACGCGTCTGCAGAAAATACTTAAATATATGGCTAAAGTTCATCAGAAATGTATATTAGAGTCAGTTAGCTTAGGTACGGCGGAAGCTTTTTTCTATCAGCTATTGCCGATTCCGCTTCGATATGTGTGGGGAAACAAGGGTCAGCGTAAGCGTTTTTAAATGAGTTTTCTTTGGTCCTGCGAAAGGCTCGGCGAAGTTTGCTCAGCGCCGCCAGCGTCAGTGCGTAGAGTAGCTGTCGCGCCAGTGCAAACCCTGGCTCCGAGTCTTCGCGGAAATTTAGCAGGCACCTGTTAATATCCTGTGAGTTCGAGCGTTCCTTGGTCCTGCGGAAGGCTCGGCGCAGTTTGCTCAGCGCGGCCGGCATCAGTGCGTCCAGCAGCTGTCGCGCCAATGCAAACCCTGGCTCCTAGTCTTCGCTGAAATGTAGTAGGCACCTGTCAATATCCTGTGAGTGCGAGCGTTCTTTGGTCTTGCGGAAGGCTCGGCGCAGTTTGCTCAGCGCCGCCGGCGTCAGTGCGTCCAGCAGCTGTCGCGCCAATGCAAACCCTGGCTCCGAGTCTTCGCTGAAATGTAGTAGGCACCTGTCAATATCCTATGAGTGCGAGCGTTCTTTGGTCTTGCGGAAGGCTCGGCGCAGTTTGCTCAGCGCCGCCGGTGTCAGTGCGTCCCAGCTGCTGTCGCGCCAATGCAAACCCTGGCTCCGAGTCTTCGCTGAAATGTAGTAGGCACCTGTCAATATCCTGTGAGTGCGAGCGTTCCTTGGTCTTGCGGAAGGCTCGACGCAGTTTGCTCAGCGCCGCCGGCGTCAGTGCGTCCAGCAGCTGTCGCGCCAATGCAAACCCTGGCTCCGAGTCTTCGCTGAAATGTAGTAGGCACCTGTCAATATCCTGTGAGTGCGAGCGTTCCTTGGTCTTGCGGAAGGCTCGGCGCAGTTTGCTCAGCGCCGCCGGCGTCAGTGCGTCCAGCAGCTGTCGCGCCAATGCAAACCCTGGCTCCGAGTCTTCGCTGAAATGTAGTAGGCACCTGTCAATATCCTGTGATTGCGAGCGTTCCTTGGTCTTGCGGAAGGCTCGGCGCAGTTTGCTCAGCGCGGCCGGCGTCAGGGCGTCCAGCAGCTGTCGCGCCAGTGCAGACCCTGGCTCAGAGTCATCACTGAAATGAAAATGGTCTCCAAAATCTCTAGAATAGATTTAAATAGATTCTGGTTTGCACCGACTTGAATAGAACAAAGTGTGGGAATGTCATTACAAACGTGAATCTGAATCATGCAGAGCTAAAAATAAAAATTTAAAATCTCCTGTTTTAAATGGGACATACATGCAAATAGAAGAATTCTTATTTTGCTTACCATGGCATGGTTACAAAATTTCTTCGAAATTAAACTTCTTACCTAGAAAATGACTGCCAACGAACTGTCGGAACTCTGAACCAGAACCGTTGACTATACTTAAATTAAGAAGTATTTTATTAAAACTTAGTAATTCTGACGTAGTTATCAAATAATCCATACTAATATTATAAACGCGAAATTGTGTGTCTGTCTGTCTGTCTGTCTGTCTGTCACCTCTTCACGCTTAAACCGCTAAACCGATTTAGTTGAAATTTGCTATAGAGATGGGTTGAGTGGCGGGGAAGGACATAGGGTAGTTGTTATCCCAGAAATCATCCTTTAAGGAGGTGAAAAGTGGGGGTGGAAGTTTGTATGGGGAATCGATAAAAAGCAAATTAGGTAAAAAATAAGCTACGCAAATTACTAACTCCACGCAGACAAAGTCGCGGGCAAAAGCTAGCACGTAAATAAATACTCACTCAAGAAAACTGTCGGATTCGCTCTTCACTGAGCCACTCTTCACTCCTCCCTCGGAATAATCATCATTTAAAGACACTTCGGACATTTTTATCACATCAAAACAAAGTTTACAAATACTGTGACCGAGTTTGGTCGATATCGAAGTCGCCTCGTTGTTAAAATTTTTAATAACAGTGGCATCTGCCGGGAAGTAGAGGAACTTTTATCGTTCAAATGGAACTCAAGGGATACACTAGTTACCATCATGTTTGAAAACAGCGCCATCTATCGGCAAGTAGCAAGCCTGTTACAAACTGTTTCGTTTGTTATTTATAATTTTAACGCATACCAGTGAAAGAACATGGGTCAAAATCATATAAAAATAATTAATGCAAATAAAAAAATCATTTATCCATATTTAAATACATTTTATCGTATTTTTATAAATATTTATTTTTAGTTTTAAAGTGTGTCGACAGATGGTAGTGAATTTACTGGGGTTACAAAATTTACTATGACAGTACCGCTCTAGTATAAGTTACTCTATGATTGAACCAAAGATAGATATAACTCCGTAATAGATGGATACAGTCTAAGGATAAAACGTGCCTCGAAAATCAAGAAAATTTGATTCTCGTTCAGAGGGAGCTACTAGTTTTGGCCTACAGTCGTAAAGATGGCGTTGACGGTTTCGTTTGTTGTTGTTATTTAACAATTTTAACGCATATCAGTGAAAGAACATGGGTCAAAATCATCAAAATAATTAATGCAAATAAAAATAAATATTTATCTATATTTAAATACATTTTATCGTATTTTTACAAATCTTCAATTTTAGTTTTAAAGTGTGTCGACAGATGGCAGTGAATTTACTGGGGTTACAAAATTTACTATGACAGTACCGCTCTAGTATAAGTTACTCTATGATTGAACTGAATGTTAACATCCATAATTGTCATGTTCTTTTTTGGAAGCACTTGGAAGTACTTAGTGCCAGTTGCACCATCCGCACTTGACAGACTGATCAACGTCAACCGGCGCGCCGCGGCGGTTTACTATGAAATTTAACGAACTCTTTAACGATCAAAAACAGTTGGTGCAATGAGGATATAATAAGATAGAGCGGTACTGTCATAATAAATTTTGTAACCACTGTAAATTCACTGCCATCTATCGACATACTTTAAAACTAAAAATGAAGATTCATAAAAATACGTTAAAATGTATTTAAATATGGATAAATGTTTTTTTTATTTGCATTAATTATTTATATATGATTTTGACCCATGTCCTTTCACTGGTATGCGTTAAAATTATAAGTAACAAACGAAACAGTCAACGCCCTCTATACGAGAGTAGGCCAAAACTAGTGGCGCCATCTGATCGAGAATCAAATTTTAGTGATTTTCGAGGCAAGTTTTTTCCTTAGACTGTATCCATCTAGTTGGTGCAACCGACCCTTAGTGCATTGCATTTTCACATTATCCGATTTGATATCGGATATCGGATAGGAGTGAAATATATAAAATATGTGTTCTTCTGTATTTTAAGCAAGTAATTTAAAAATAAATCCTTATTGATAAAAAAAATATCGCATGTTTTTGGGATCCTATGTCCGATACTGCAGAATACTGTGGAAGCAGATGTAGGATCCTTCATCCGATATCGGATCGGACAATATGAAAAACAGAGTCTTGCAGTTTGGCACTTGACAACAGGACTTGGTTTTACTGGTTGAAATTTACTTTCGTTGATGGCAGATGGCAGTACCAAAGATAGATATAACTCCGTAATAGATGGATACAGTCTAAGGAAAAAACGTGCCTCGAAAATCAAGAAAATTTGATTCTCGTTCAGAGGGCGCTACTAGCTTTGGCCTACAGTCGTATAGATGGCGTTGACGGTTTCGTTTGTTATTTAACAATTTTAACGCATATCAGTGAAAGAACATGGGTCAAAATCATAAAAATAATTAATGCAAATAAAAAAAATCATTTATCCATATTTATATAAATACATTTTATCGTATTTTTATAAATCTTCATTTTTAGTTTTAAAGCGTGTCGACAGATGGCAGTGAATTTACTGGGGTTACAAAATTTACTATGACAGTACCGCTCTAGTATAAGTTACTCTATGGCAATACGAACGTTACTTATTTAATAACCGAATGTTAACATTGTCACGTTCTTTTTAAGGTTCTGTACGTGTCCGTCTGTCTGTCTGTCACCAGGCAGTATGTCATGAACCGTGATAGCTAGACAGTTGAAATTTTCACAGATGATGTATTTCTGTTGCCGCTATAACAACAAATACTAAAAAGTACGGAACCCTCGGTGCGCGAGTCCGACTCGCACTTGGCTCACTCGTATACCTATTAATTTCTGCATTTCACTGTACAAGTTAAAATTCAAGTCGTGTTTACATATTTTTGAGCCATTTGTCTGGAAGGAAACTAAGTCTTCAATATTAGTAAAGACATAGAGTAACTTATACTAGAGCGGTACTGTCATAGTAAATTTTGTAACCCCAGTAAATTCACTGCCATCTGTCGACACACTTTAAAACTAACAATGAAGATTTATAAAAATACGATAGAATGTATTTAAATATTTAAATATAGATAAATGTTTTTTTTTATTTGCATTAATTATTTTTTATGATTTTGACCCATGTTCTTTCACTGATATGCGTTAAAATTGGTTAATAACAAACGAAACCGTCAACGCCATCTATTCGACTGTAGGCCAAAACTAGTAGCGCCCTCTGAACGAGAATCAAATTTTCTTGATTTTCGAGGCACGTTTTTTCCTTAGACTGTATCTATCTATTATGGAGTTATATCTATCTTTGGTAAATACAATTGTATCTAATGTTACGTAATACGAGGCTGTTTGTTTCTTAATAAATAAAATAAAAATAAAATAAAATATTTTTGCCTTCGACTGTACCTAATACCTATCAGCTTCAGAAAAAAAACACTTATAATACTTATAACAATCATACATATATCATAAACAAAATTATATCTATAATAATGCATATGACGTAGCCAGATCGTAGATGAAATGATTGCCACATGAAATCATCAATTCTAATTAATTATTTTGGCAAAAAAAGTTTCGCCGAAATCACTTACGTTACACTCATATGTATTCGTTAAATATAATTTATAAACTCTCCTACATAACTAGATATTATCTCTCAAAATCTATGTAGGTAGGAATCTAGCCCATATTTATCACAGTAGAAGCATTAGAACACAAACAGATCACTCGTACCCCCGCCGAGCCCCGAGCCCTAATGAAGTTTCCGTGTCCGTCCGTCTGTCTGTCTGCCAAATGAAGTGCGCTGTCTCTGAGGAATAGGAGATAATGTGGATACGACAGTTATTTAGTGTATATATTTGCAGTATTTGCACCACAGAAATTTGCACTGACTTTCTCATTGTTCTATACGAATATGACTTACACCAATTGTAGTAAAAATGTATATAACACTTAAGTCTTGTTGATTAGATTAATAACGGTAGAATTTGCACGTGACTATATTTAAATAATTTTACTAGTTTTTGTTATTAATTACATACATGTTATGGTTAAAACGTCCACAAGCAAGGTTTGAAATTGTGCTGAGAGAAAATACGCTTTTCTAATGCGTGAGTATTTATAGATATAAATATTACTATATCCTCTTTCGTATTTTGCTAACAGAAGTTTTTAAAAGTTAGCCTGATAATTGTAGAACATGGCCACAATACTTTAGTATTTTATTAAGATAGATATAACTCCGTAATAGATAGATACAGTCTAAGGAAAAAACGTGCCTCGAAAATCAAGAAAATTTGATTCTCGTTCAGAGGGCGCTACTAGTTTTGGCCTACAGTCGTATAGATGGCGTTGACGGTTTCGTTTGTTATTTAACAATTTTAACGCATATCAGTGAAAGAACATGGGTCAAAATTATAAAAATTATTAATGCAAATAAAAAAAATCATTTATCTATATTTAAATACATTCTATCGTATTTTTATAAATCTTCATTTTTAGTTTTAAAGTGTGTCGACAGATGGCAGTGAATTTACTGGGGTTACAAAATTTACTATGACAGTACCGCTCTAGTATCAGTTACTCTATGGTTACAGCAAGGTTTGAAATTGTGCTGAGAGAAAATACGCTTTTCTAATGCGTGAGTATTTATAGATATAACTATTATTATATATATTATATATATTTTTAAAAGTTAGCCTTATAATTGTAGAACATGGCCACAATACTTTAGTATTTTATTTTAAATTAGTACTTACCTACACAGATGCAAATAGGGATTTAAAATTTAAAACTGTGGTGACATAACGGGACTAAGTAAAAGTTAATTTTATTATAAATATTTTTATTTACATTCTATTACAGAAAATTAGACGAATCTGTCTCATTATTTTTTTCTTCAAACGTATTTGTTGCCTACCTTTAACCTACCTAAAATCACATATAATCTAAGATAAATAATCGCAACCCCTATTCATTACAACCCCGACACCTCTGCACTTCCACATCCCACGGGACCACGGACATGACTCCGCCATTATGACGTCACCACCACCTTACCCTGACCTGTCTCACCCTTCATTACTTAACTCCTGAGAGCTCTTTTGAAACTGAACACTGTAACGTATACCAACGTAGCTACTAACTAGAGCTCAGGGGCCCTACCGCGAACCACGTTCGACGTGTTGCCTCTCTGTCGCACTTATTAATTCGTACGTAAGTGTGACAGGAAGGTAACATGTGGAACGTGGTTCGCGGTAGGCCCTCTGTAATGGCTCCTCTACACGATGGCCCAGCGCTGGATCAGCGAGATAGCAATGCGATGGTTGAGAGCACGTACTATGAAATGGGCCACGTCTAGATGCGCACCATCGCTGGCCCACTACCTGATGTGCGGACGAAAAACCGACACTGTAGCCATCCCATCGCCATCCCGCCGCGCCATAAGCCATTTGACACCACTAAATCTACACACTGGCCCATCTTAGTGGGCCAGTATGATGGCCCATCGTGTAAAGGAGCCATAAGGAAATACACGAATCAGCCATTATGACGTAATCGCCACCTTACGTTGACCTCTCTCCGCCTTTAAAACCTAACACCTGACAGCTCCTACAAAACTGGACGCTGTAACGAAACAACCAGCGTAGGTTATCTGCTATACTAACAACAGCACAATTTAACCAATGGTAGACTTTATGTAGTGGTAATAAGGGTTACATTACAACCAGTCAGTGCATAGTATCAACTACGGTATTCTAGGGTCAGTCGTGAATACGGGTAATGAATAGAGAGCCGGCGTGATTAATCAGTGAGTATCTGTAGTACTTGGGTGTGTCGAATCGAGCAATTGCCTAGGTGTGTGTACTTTTTAATGAGTTTTTCGGGAGTTATCTAAATAATCTAAGTAAATCTTTGTATAGTGACAGACAATACACAGCCTATGGATGGTATAGAAAGGATGCCAATCTCTTATGGCAGAATTGTTGCAAAAGTGACCGCTTTCAGCTTTAAATAATAGTTCCTAATCTCTCCGGTGGCGCTAGTTAGGCTCTGGGACATGAGTATAACATGAACCAACAAATAACCCAACCAAATTACGTAGGTTGTTTTTGGTAGTATTTCGGTGTATGGTGGCGCCGCCTAATTACTGTTTTTTGATGGACACTTTTCATACATAGAGATTTGGCTCCTTTATACAGTCTCCATGACACAGCCTAAACCTAAAGCAAAAATATTTAATATTCTTTTAATGTTGTAAATCTCTACTAGGGAAGATTTTTTTTATATTTCGACCCTTAAAGTAATGAAAATTATCGACTTCTACGCGAAGTCGCGGGTAGAGGTTTGTACCTTCGTATATTCAGTATATTTTAGCAGCTTCGATATAAATATGAAGAAACCTAGGCATGCTAGAAAACTATCCTAGCGTGAAGACTAGGTACCTAATATCCCAAACTCAAAACTATCTCAGAATCTAAAGACCACTTAAAAAAACCGGACAAGTGCTAGTCGGACTCGCCCACAGAGGGTTCCGTACTTTTAAGGGTTCCGTACCCAAAGGGTAAAAACGGGACCCTATTACTAAGACTCCGCTGTCCGTCTGTCCGTCCGTCTGTCTGTCTGTCACCAGGCTGTATCTCATGAACCGTGATAGCTAGGCAGTTGAAATTTTCACAGATGATGTATTTCTGTTGCCGCTATAACAACAAATACTAAAAACAGAATAATATAAATAATTAAATGGGGCTCCCATACAACAAACGTGATTTTTTGCTGTTTTTTCCGTAATGGTACGGAACCCTTCGTGCGCGAGTCCGACTCGCACTTGGCCGGTTTTTAGTATTTGTTGTTAGAGCGGCAACAGAAATACGACATCATCTGTGGAAATTTCAACTGTCTAGGCTATCACGGTTCATCAGATACAGCCTAGTGACAGACAGACGGACAGCGGAATCTTAGTATTAGGGTCCCGTTTTTATAGCTTTTCCCTTTGGGTACGGAACTCTAAGGTAGGTATGGTATTCTGTACACGTGTGCTCTGATTTCTCGCAGGTAGCTCCGTGCTTTTAGCGCGCGAGGTGCGAAGCGGCGCGCAAACACGCTGGAGCACGGAGCAGCGTGCCGCGGACAGTGCTTTCATTTCATACAGTAGGTACTAAGAAATGTGTTATTATTGAAAGTTATTGTAAATTATTTTAAATGTAAAAAAATGTTTTGGTTTTATCAAAGATAGATAACTCCATAATAGATGGCAGTCTAAGAAAAAAACGTGCCTCGAAAATCAAGAAAATTTGATTCTCGTTCAGAGGGCGCTACTAGCTTTGGCCTACTGTCGTATAGATGGCGTTGACGGTTTCGTTTGTTATTTAACAATTTTAACGCATATCAGTGAAAGAACATGGGTCAACAAAAAAATCATTTATCCATATTTAAATACATTTTATCGTATTTTTATAAATATGTATTTTTAGTTTTAAAGTGTGTCGACAGATGGCAGGGAATTTACTGGGGTTACAAAATTTACTATGACAGTACCGCTCTAGTATAAGTTACTCTATGGTTTTATTATCGTGCAGCGTGCAGCAATCACGCTTATATACATAGTTGGTCAAGCAAATTTTGTCAGTAGAAAAAAGCGCGAAATTCAAACTTTCTATGGGACATCCCTTCGCGCCTACATTTTTTAATTTTGCCGCCTTTTTCTACTGACAAGATTTGCTTGACCAGCTATAAATGGCAACCCGTTTAATACAGCACTCGATCAATGTTTAAAACAGTTCATATGTTTCGTATTACATATAGCTATATTTACCTTTAAAATCCTGCATTTTTATCTGTCTGTGCTTCTGGATATCTCTTATGCTATATATAATATGATGTTTAACTTAAAAATTCAGGCAGTGCTTTTTTAGCATTATTTTAATTTTATGGGGCTTACCCTAGTTGCAGGCGTCCATAGGCTACGGTGATCGTTTTCCATCAGGCGGGCCACGTGCTTGTTTGACCGACGTTGTCAAAAAAAGCTGCATATCAACTGCCGACGAGACGAGGAATGATCTCTATAATCAGGGCAAAAATACCTACCCAGACGACCCGGGAGTCCTGAGTCCAGTCCTGGGAAAGGATAATTAGGAAAAGACACCCACCGTTTGTGAAGCAATTATTTTAAAACAGATTCTGAAGACAAAGTGTAAAAGCCTAAGGAGCCCACTGACTATCAGTCCGCCGGACGATATCGGCCTGTCAGTTAGAACAAAAATTTGACAGTTCCGAACAACTGACAGGCCGATATCGACCGGCGGACTTATAGTCAGTGGGCCCCTTAAAGCGTGAGTGTGGTACAAAGGCCTGATACTCTTTGATAGAGAAAGATAGTCTTATTGCGTTTCCTATAAGAGGAAAGAGAAAATAGTGCTTTGTCCTTATCACCGACCGGGTGGCATCATAGGTAGGAGGCGATGGCGAAATACCGATATTTATAAGAGTGAAAGAGAAAATATCCTATGCTGCCCAAATCCATACTCCATACTAATATTATAAATGCGAAAGTCTGTCTGTGTGTTCCCTCTTCATTCTTAAACCGCTGAATCTATTTAGATGAAATTTGGCATAGAGATAGATTGAGTCCCTGAGAAGGACATAGGATAGTTTTCCCGAAAATCATAACTTAAGAAAGTAAAAAGCGGGGTGGAATTGAGATAATTAATGAAGTGTCTGCTAATTTGTGTGCATAATTTGCTCAAATTGAACAATTGCTATGAGAATTTTTCCAGGCGCTATACTTACTTTAGCTGCTGTTACTTAGTCCACGCAGACGAAGTCGCGGGCAAAAGCTAATTTTATATGAATATTCTTTCTCTTACCCCCGATCGCTCGGTGGCGCGTCTATAACTACTTGTATATACTATGTCTATGGTGTGGTACTACTGATAGAGTATGTGCTGCGCGCGCATTCACGCTCACGGAGCAGACGGCGGCGTAAAAGGAGAAACGATCGTTTTGTAACATTGACTACAATCGCCTTTTTATGACATTTGAGGTGCCCTCGTATCTCACTGAATATTCCGCCGCGCCCGTACGTACAAAATGACACCACTCGGTCATGACGCCCAACATTCCTAAAATTCCTCAGCCGTGCGCGTAATTTGCGCGCGGACAGTACACTATGGAAATAGCCGTCAAACAAATCTAGCTTCAATATTAAACTAGTCTGTAGGTATACAGTCGCCATCAGATATATCGGAGAGGCCGAGCTGCTCACAAATATCTGAACACGCCTCTATTGTCAAGGCGTTAGAGTGCGTGTTCAGATATTTTTGACTTTACCACGGTCCACGAACAAACAGACGCCATTTAGGGAAAAGGATCCAATCCACAAAAACCGGCCAAGTACGAGTCGGACTCGCGTTCCAAGGGTTTTGTACATTACACAATTTAAACAATGTATTTTTTATGTGAAACGTGAGTGAAATGTCTTTAAAAAACCCGTAGGGGTCGGATCAAAAGCTAAGTAATTAAGTCCGACTCACGCTTGACTGCAATTTCTAATAGGTTTTCCTCTAATCTATAGGTAAAGATCTATTTTGTATATTTTTTCAAAATTTTAGAACAAGTAGTTTCGGAGATAAAGGGGGGAGGGGAAATGGTAATTTTTTGCCTATTTTCTAGAATAACTTCTAAATTGTTTATCCTAAAATTATAAAAAAAATATATTTGAGATTCTCACAATAAGCTCTTTCATTTGATATGTAACAAGATATAGTTTGAAATTTTTTATTTTTGAATTTTCTTATTTACCCCCCAAAAGTAGCCCCCATGTTTAAAATTAATTTATTTACGTTACATGCCCGTCTTTGGGTCACAAACTTACATGTGTACCAAATTTCAACCTAATTGGTCCAGTTTCGGAGACAACAGACTGTGACAGACGGACAGACACAGACAGACAGACGCACGAGTGATCCTATAAGGGTTCCGTGTTTTCCTTTTGAGGTACGGAACCCTAAAAACTGTCAATAGAATTTGAACTTTTTGTCAAAACGGAAAGTCATTGATTTAAATGGCAAATTTTAGAAAATGGATCCTTTTCCCTAAATGGCTTCCAACGGTCCAAGAGCCAACGAACTCATTAAGCCCGGTTTGACAGCGCAACTCACTCATGAACCTTAACGTTATTTCAATAAGATCTACGAATAATGTCGACCATGGTACTAATGATACTCATAACTGAGCATAAATGAACCTTAATGTCTTTACCATAGGGTTGACCTATTGTCAGCGTAAATGGTACTGGGTGCTAAAACACAGCGTGCTAACTCGCCCCAAATCGGGGTGTTTGTCGTGTTTGCCCACTTTGTCCACGTTTGGGAGATGGGGACACTTAAGTAGACTGGACGCATTCCGAAATTGTTAGCGGAGTGTTAAAAGTGCCTATCCTTAAAAGAATTGTTTTAGGTCTTCAAACGAAATGTTTGGATTTGCTCAAGAGTATTTTTAAGTTTTTATGAATACTACTAATTTAAAACTATTTAAATTTAGATGTTCATTTCGTTGTTTTATATTATTTAGTTTAACAACATTAAATCATTTTTTTGTTCTTATCCAATTGTTGCTCGAAAAAATAAAAATGCTTGAGCTATTCAATTAATGTAATAAAATATTACAAGTATGGGTACCTATTGTAGATCATTCAGATTCTGAAAAATAAAAGAAATACTTTTTGCTTTTACTTAAGGCGGTTCCCTGAGCCATAAGGCGAAAAATCTCCTTATATGATCATATATTTCTAAGAGACGTTGATATTCGTAGACGGTGAGCTCCATCTTAGGCCCTGTCTTCACTTTCCATCAGGTGTGACTAGGGCCAATCGCCGGTCAATCTTCGCTCGATACAATTAATTCCCAAAGTATAACCTCTAACTAGGACTTTTAATCCAACTTTACCCGGTTATTTATTATGTGACACTATAAACAAAAAAAAGGAGAAAAAACAATCTTTACTTAAATAGTAATTTGACCGCTTTCGAATTTCGATATTGTAAGGCAACATTCTTAAAATAAATAAAAATCGACGAAAAGTCGATCAAAATAAGGGCTATCGTTTTTTTGCTCACCAGTTGGCGCCTCTGTTGATGGTGGTCCAAAAGACTAAAGAACAGCTGTCAGTCATTGAAGTGACAAGTGACATTTGACATTTCGCGAACTCATACGCGTTAGCCCTCATTGACTCTTGCACTATCTTTCCCGTTCTTTCTTGCGAAATGTGACAGTGATAGCGGCAAACCGATGGAACGGCCTTAAAGGTTAAAGACATTCTTAAATACTTCCCTTAACATTACTAAGATTAGGTTATTGCCTATTATCGTAATCTGCTAATAAAATTTGTATAGTTAGACCAAGATAAGTCTGCAGCGATTTTGATAGCATACGCAGTGCAAGTGTTATTTTAAACGTCAAACTTCTATGTAATTATGACGTATAAACAACACTTGCACTGCGTGTGCTGTCAAAATCGCTGCAGACTTTTCTTGGTCTAACTCTATAAATATATGTTAATACGATATCTAATGCGGGGCCGGGTATCTACAATAACCTACCTGATAACATAGAGTAACTTATACTAGAGCGGTACTATCATAGTAAATTTTGTAACCCCAGTAAATTCACTGCCATCTGTCGACACACTTTAAAACTAAAAATGAATATTTATAAAAATACGATAGAATGTATTTAAATATAGATAAAGATTTTTTTTATTTGAATTAATTATTTTTATGATTTTGACCCATGTTCTTTCACTGATATGCGTTAAAATTGTTAAATAACAAACGAAACCGTCAACGCCATCTATACGACAGTAGGCCAAAGCTAGTAGCGCCCTCTGAACGAGAATCAAATTTTCTTGATTTTCGAGGCACGTTTTTTCCTTAGACTGTATCCATCTATTACGGAGTTATATCTATCTTTGCTGATAACATTAAAAATATTGAAAATGACCTGACATTCTATAATCAGTTAAAAAAATGGTTGACCACAAAAGCTTTTTATGACATGTCAGTATATTATAATAATGATTTAATCTTAATTTAATTTTATATTTTGTATTTTTATTAATTATTGGAAATTTGAAATGTATTTATTATTTTTATATTGTTTTATTTTACTTTAATTTAATTAATGATTATTTGAACGAATTGAATATATTATGTTAATCCAATTATGACGTGTAAAATGAAATATTATTATAAATAAATGAGTATGAGTATGAGTACGAGTATGAGTATGAGTATGAGTATAGTACGATTTTAAAGTTTTTTCTGTTGTCTATAATTGTCAAGTATGAACACGACATTATTCATAGTAAACCCGCAGTTACATTAATGTAATGGCGCTAAAAATCCCTTTTTTGACTGCCCCGGCGCAGCCCCTGTGGCAATTTGCGCCGATACCTTATTAGCAATAAACAAAAACAGGGGCTTATGGTACTGCTTAGGGGGAACAAGGGGCAGGAGGCAGCGGGGAGAGAAAATAAGTGAGTGTAGATTAAAACGCGCGGTTGATAAGCATTTCTTCGACCAAAAATCTCACTCTTGACACTTACAGATCCGATCTATAACTAATCCAGATCTATTTCATAGCCTGTTATTTAAATAAGAATACGCCTGAATGTCACTATATTTGTAATGCGTATGTATAGTGCGCAATATTTCCGGACCGATACGACCTTCAAAATCTTCAAGAAAAGGGCGTACTCTTATGAAAAAACCGGCAACGCACTTGCTAACCCCCCCCCCCCCCCCCCTTGGTATTGCAGGCGTCCATGGGTGATGCTAATTGTTTACCTTCAGGTGACTTGTCTGCTCGTTTGCCTCCTATATTATAAATAAAGTAAAAACTAAGTGAGTTCCTTCGAAAGTAATCGAAACAAAGCATTCTTAGAACTATTAAATAACTACTTATAGGTTATAATGTTGAGCAATAATCAGAGTTATATAGTGTATGTAATTTCGCTTATGAATCGTAAAATTCAGTCAGTAATTCAAATTCAAATTCAAAATTATTTATTTCATGTAATTTACACACATAGATAAACAAAACAATAAACATTCAACATATAACACATGAACACATAATTTTTTTGTAAATAGGTATAATCAAACTCAAACTGACGCTTTTCAAGGCCAACTGTCAGACGTTCTACACGTGTAGTCTGTTGGTGAAATTTACACAGAGAGCCTACAACGCAATTCGCGTGCAATACAACAACATCCTCAGAATGTTGTTGCGGCTGCCGAGACATTGCAGTGCATCCAGAATGTTTGGTGAGGCGCGTACAGATGACTTTTTCGCCGTCAGGAGAAAAAGAGTTGGATCACTGCTAAGTCGTATGCGGGGCAGCAGCGGCCTTCTGAGGGCGTTGGCTGAGCGTCTCGACTCTCCTCTCACTCGCTACTGGGTGGAAGTGGCGATTGGCAGGGCCAAGTAGAGCAGGTTGTCTGCCTCGCTTGCCCCTGCCAAATAATTTTTCCTATATCGTGTAGGTAATATATTTAGTTTTTTTTATATATTTGTATTGTTCAATTTTAATTATTTTTGATTTTGTATTGTGCCACTAACTTAGTTATTAAGATACTCTGTAACTAACAAACTATGGATCAGCTCGGTCTGAAATAAATGATTTATTATTATTATTATAATACAGTGGTATAGCTAAACTATTCAATTTTAGCTACCACTGTACATATAACACTTGTAGGGGAATGTAGTCCCCCACAGTGAAGAATTATGGGACAGTAGTAAAATCGCGGATCAAAATTATTTTTTTGATATAATATGCACATCTCTACCCGCTTCCGCTTCCAGCTTGCACCGCCACAGATAAATCACTAAGGTTCAAACATCATTAATATTGAATCATCGTGATTTACCGAGAGGGCGCCACCCTCGCTCGCCACTGGCCTTAACCGGAGAATTATTATGCTTGCTTTACTTTTCGCTGTTTCTAATGTTACGTGGTTAAGTTTACAGTTATTAAGAAAAGTTTGTTTGACCAAGATAAGTCTGCAGCGATTTTGATAGCACACGAAGTGCGTTATCTTAAACGTCAAACTTATATGAAATTATGACGTATAAAAACACTTGCACTGCGTATCTTCCTAAGTCTCAGCTTTTTTTTAACGTCATAGTCCTAGAGGCCTCTTGTTCATTTTTTTGCACATAATAAATATTTGCTGTCAGTTCTGAACTGACTATTTACTCTATGGACTGTCAGAATACTCCGCGCGAGCATTCAAATTTGAAAGCGGGAGCATCTAACTTAAGGTATAAGCTATAACTAATAAATTTATGGACCATATGTTGTCTCTCAAATAAAGAAATTTAATTTAATTTAATTTAATTTAATTTTAAACATTTTGTACCGAAATATATACTATAAATATATATAAATATATACTAGGAAAGGAATGAAAATAAATGTAAGTAAGACGAAAGTTATGGTATTTGAGAAGGAGGAATATATGACAAACTGTGAAATTTTGATTGGTCAAGAAAGAGTAGAACAAGTGAAAGAGTTTGTGTATCTGGGAACATTACTCACTAGGGACGGTAAGCATGATAAAGATATTGAAAGGAGAGTGAGTGCTGGAAATCGCGTGAATGGGGCACTTAACGCTTTTATGAGCAGCCAGAAGGTGTCGCAAAAGGCACGGTTGGCTGTGCATAGAGGGGTGCTGGTGCCTACACTTATGGTAGCGAAAGTTGGGTATGGCAGAAGAGGCATCAAAGCCAAGTCAATGCAGTGGAAATGAGAGCGTTGAGAAGTGTATGTGGGGTGAGATTACAAGATAGAATTAGGAACAGTGTGATAAGGGAAAAGTGTGGACTGAGCGAAGATGTAGTGACAAAAATTGAGAAAGGTATGTTGAGATGGTTTGGACACGTGGAAAGAATGAGTGAAAGGAGGCTAACAAAGAGAGTATATAAGGGAGAGGTAGAAACGGGAGTTGGAAGGGGCAGACCTCGGCGGACTTTCTCTGATCAGATCGGGGAAATCCTGAAGAAAGGCCAGGTCAAGAGCACCCTAAACCGGCGAGCGTGTATGAGGAATGTTATGAAAGTGAAGGAAGCGAAAGAGGTATGTCAGGATCGTAGCAAGTGGAAATCCGTGGTCTCTGCCTACCCCTCCGGGAAATAGGCGTGATTATATGTATGTATGTATGTATGTATGTATGTATATATACTATCGGTGTTTATTACTATAGTAATTTACTTAATGCTGGGACTGAAGGGTGATTTTTTGGGTTCCGTACCCAAAGGGTAAAAACGGGACCCTCTTACTAAGACTCCGCTGTCCGTCTGTCCGTCCGTCTGTCTGTCTGTCACCAGGCTGTATCTCATGAACCGTGATAGTTAGACAGTTGAAATTTTCACAGATAATGTAATATTTCTGTTGCCGCTATAACAACAAATACTAAAAACAGAATAGTATTAATATTTAAATGGGGCTCCCATACAACAAACGTGATTTTTTTGTTGTTTTTTTCGTAATGGTACGGATCCCTTCGTGCGCGAGTCCGATTCGCACTTGGCCGGTTTTTTTATTATATACATAATTTGGTACCGCAGGACTTAGGAGGGTATGTTATCGAAATCGTCTGCATCTTACAAGTAGCGTTTAAATATCCCGATTTGCATCTTTCCGACTTTTTTCCCTCCAATTCACTTTGTCTTCAGTGTTCTCTTTAGAAAAAAAAACCATCACGCATGCCATCTCTCCCAACGTTCAGCCTGCTGCACCTTTCCCCTTTCTTAGAGTTTATATTCATATTATAGCTTTTATAAAGGGGCCCACTGACTATCAGTCCGCCGGACGATATGGGCCTGTCAGTTGTTCGGAACTGTCAAATTTTTGTTCTAACTGACAGGTCGATATCGTCCGGCGGACTGATAGTCAGTGAACCCCTTTATTATCATTCAAAACCATTCACAAAGCCAAAACTACCTATCTATCTTCTTCCTTGCCGCATCCGGCAATGGCGACCCCATTAACAATTCTGGTCCGGATTATGAAATGCCCTAATGTAGCACGCAAAACCAAACTTCGTCTTGAAGATGCGGTCACAGGATGCGCAATGGAGTTGTCCAGTCGAGTTGCGGGTGTACGTGTAGGAGGGCTTAGTTTAGTTTATTTTAGTTTATTTCTTTCATAATGATAAATTACAATATAAATTATTCTTACACTAATCTATATGAATTTATATTATGATCGTCAATTATTCAGCATGCAAACATGTAATTATAAAATTTCAACAATGATAAATCAAAAAACAATACAAATTATGAAAAACTAACTAACAATCATAAAAGATATTGGAAAATTACCGTCAAATTAAAACTAAATAAATAATGGAATACATGTCAAACAAAAAAGGTATCTCGTAATGATCGTCATACTAAAACTAAGAGCCGTAATAATAACAGTTAAGAACTAACTGATTGAATATGATAAAATAGTATTTAATTTGATGTTATTGATGAATAATAACTAAACTAATATTAAAATAAAACTACTTAAAAATTAAAGTAATATAGATACCCACCTATGAAAGGTCCCCCAAGTCTGTCTCCTGCGGAAGGGTGCCCATGAGGCTGGCTACATTACCCCGCTGGATGGCTATGCCTATTCTTTGCCCAAGGAATGAGCCAGCCCTAGGGTCACCCGAGGTCTCCAGTAGTTTTTTTTTTAAATCGTGAAAAAGGTTAAGGGCGTCCCAGCTCCACGGCCCTAGGGTTTCTACCGCAAACGCCGCAAACATGTGGTTACTCGTATTTGAGAGACCAGCATATTTGCGGCGCTTTAGGACTTCAGCCGCTGCCGCCGCTCCGCCAGCCTTCAGTGACGTAGTGGCTAGATGGGACGGCGCTAGGGTGTCTACACATGTAACTAACTTAGGAACTAACTTAGGTCGTGTCTTGCGGATATGACGCTTAGCATCTAGGTCTTCCAATCGCTGCTCGAATTGGTCTACATTTCTATGAACACTAGAACGCCATACCGATCTGAAAACTACCTACTCATCGGATGAGTCACTACGACCTCCCTGCTGTATTTGTGCCTAACACAAGTTTCGAATCCGGTTCTAAAAGGCAATTAAACGCTTCCACAATTAAAACGTTTCTGTTTGCTCAAGTTCGGGCTCTCAGACAAACAGACATGACGCACAAGAGGTTCTGTCATGGAGACTGTATAAAGGAGCCAAATTTCTATGTATGAAAAGTGTCCATCAAAAAACAGTAATTAGGCGGCGCCACCATACACCGAAATACTACCAAAAACAACCTACGTAATTTGGTCGGGTTATTTGTTGCCTTATATGGTTCATGTTATATTCATGTCCCAGAGTCTAACTAGCGCCACCGGAGAGATTAGGAACTATTATTTAAAGCTTAACGCGGTCACTTTTACAACAATTCTGCCATAAGAGATTGCGATCCTTTCTATACCATCCATAGGTTCTGTTTTCTAATATATGTAATACTGTAAAACTCTTTATTTACATACAAGATATATACATTGGTACTACGTAAATGAAATTAATAACTAGCTTAAATCTAAAATAGGCCCTTGAGGCATTGTACCAAGGATGCTGGCGGCATTTCGTCGCTGTATCGCAATGCTGATACGTTGTGCGAGGAAGCCGCCAGCTCTTCGGTCACCAGTTACGTCAACCAGACGCTTCGCGATTTCTGTAATAATTATGTATATTTGTTTCAGGTGCTTGTCTGTATAGCAATAAAAACTATGTATGTAAAGCATTTCCTCGCTGAATCGCAATATTGCAACAAGAGCAGAGCTAAAACCATTGAGCGAGGAAGCTGCCAACTCTTTCGTACTCAGGAAACATCCAAATATTCCAAACTAGCTTTTGCCCGCGACTTCGTCTGCGTGGACTTAGTAACCCCAGCAAGAGTAAGAATAGCGCCTGGAGAAAGTCTTATAACAATTATTCAATTTGAGCATATTATGCACACAAATTAGCAGACACTTCATTAATTATCTCAATTCCACCCCGCTTTTTAGTTTTGTAAGGGATGATTTTCGGGATAAAAACTATCCTATCTCATCTAAATCGATTCAGCGGTTTAAGCGTGAAGAGGGAACACACAGACAGACAGACAGACAGACAGGCAGACAGACTTTCGCATTTATAATATTAGTATGGAGTATGGATTATATTTAAATAGTGAAAAGCATTTTGGCGAACTATTATATAATCTATGTTTAGGCTTACAATATAAGTAGGAGGTACCTATATAGTTATATTGGACACATTTATCCTATAATATTTATTTATTTTATTTACAAATTGGTACGGACGGACTGAGTAATATTAAACAAATACTAAATCGACAGGCAAGAAGGTAGCTTTACTGTTTACCTCTGGTATAATTATATGACATTCTATAGAGAATGGAGTTGGAGTTGAAACTCTAGGTCCATGGGGTCCCAGCGCGCACAAGTTGTTTGCAGAAATCGCGAAGCGTCTGGTTGACGTAACTAGTGACCGAAGAGCTGGCGGCTTCCTCGCACAACGTATCAGCATTGCGATACAGCGAGGAAATGCCGCCAGCATCCTTGGTACAATGACTCAAGGACCTATTTTAGATTTAAGCTAGTTATTAATTTCGTTTACGTAGTACCACTGTATATAGAGAATAAATTAAATATGAAAGACTGACCTTTATGTCTATTTTTTATAAAAAGGAAACACTTTATTTGACGGCGCGGACAAAAGCCGGTCTCTAGTGTAGAGTTATAGACCTCCCACACGTACGGCGGAAGCATACGGTAGCTGATAGCGCAATTAGCGCGCATGCGCGAACACCAGCCCAACTACAGGGTGATCCATTTGAATGTCTGTGATTGTCTGAAGCATGGAGACTGTATAAAGGAGCCAAAACTCTATGTATGAAAAGTGTCCGTCAAAAAACAGTAATTAGGCGGCGCCACCATACACCGAAATACTACCAAAAACAACCTACGTAATTTGGTCGGGTTATTTGTTGCCTTATATGGTTCATGTTATACTCATGTCCCAGAGCCTAACTAGCGCCACCGGAGAGATTAGGAACTATTATTTAAAGCTTAACGCGGTCACTTTTACAACAATTCTGCCATAAGAGATTGCGATCCTTTCTATACCATCCATAGTCTGAAGTTTTGGCAGACAGCGAAACTGACAGAAAGAACCGGATCGTACGCTTCCCATCCTATGCACGGTATAGAAAGGACGACAATCTCTTATGGCAGAACTATTGCAAAAGTGACCAGCTTTCAGCTGTAAATAATAGTTCCTAATCTCTCCGGTGGCGCTAGTTAGGCTCTGGGATATGAGTATAATATGAACCATATAAGGCAACAAATAACCCGAACAAATTACGTAGGTTGTTTTTGGTAGTATTTCGATGTATGGTGGCGCCGCCTAATTACTGCTTTTTGATGGACACTTTCATACATAGAGATTTGGCTCCTTTATATAGTCTCCATGTCCCTTGACCGCATATAAATTGACGAATTTATTTAAAACATGCGACATTTTGATAAAAACCTACTGACCCGAATTGGTGAGTACCAATACTAAAATTCTACTTCTTATCCGATCTACTGATTGAGCCCACAAGATAGTCATTATCAAGGTGACAGGAGAATGGGAGAATCCAACGATTGAACTCTAGATAAGGAATGAATGAATGAATGAATATCTTTATTGCTTGTAACACATGGACACATATTTTTATTAGTAGGATAATGATTTAGAGCAGGACACATATTATTGGATTCCATCACCAATTTAATTTACTGTAAAACATCTGTGTGTATCCACGCTGTCGTATATAGCTTTTAAGATATTTTTATTGTACGTTTTGTGATTCTCTAATTTTGTGTTTTATTATTGTGTAACTTTCTATGTCTTGTAATCATTGTGTGTTTATGTTTTTATTTTTATATTTCGTGCATAGTTATAAGAATCAATGTCCCACAATAAATATTACCTATTCCCTAACTTTGTAAAATAGCGTAAGCTGATTGGCCAATAAATGGATACTGACTCTGCACAACACACCCACGTGACACAGTGGGCGGGGCGCGGTCGCGCTCTCATATAAATATGACTGCCCAACCTAGCCTCGTCAGTCTTTCTACAACACCTCTACACTTAACATCTTATTAACCCTAAAATAAGTGTTCTTACTAACCCTCACACTAACCCGGTAACATGGTGGTGGTATTTCTGAGGTAATTGGCAGCGGTAGCTTCACTTCGGCCAGCGCGTTCCAGTCTTCGGCGTACGAGCTTCACGAAAAACAGTCTACGCTCAACAATTATGGTCCTTCGATAGCCGAATAAAGAACAAAGAAACAAGTACGCGCTGAGTGTTGAGAATTTCTCCACTCAGATAGAAGAAAGAACAAAGAAACAAGTACGCGCTGAGTGTCGAGATTTTTCTCCACTCAGATAGAAAAAAGAAGCTTGAAAAACGAACGCGCTGAGCCTTGAAGTACGCTTCGGCTCAGACCCTTACCCAATTACCCCTCCATACCCCACTATACCGGCTTGCCGGTCGGACCGTGCTGTGTTGTAGGTTTTCCTCCACTCACGCGTCCCGGCAACTTTCGTTGCATGTGTCACATGGTGATGCCATCACACTGCTTTCGAACGCTCTAGGCATTGCACTTTGTCATTGCGGGAGATTCAGTGCACCGAGGGATTTACGCTTAGGGGCACTGACGTTGCGCTCTGTGGCGTCAGGGCATAGGTGTTAGGCAGGTAAATTTGTATATAGTTAGGGACCCCCGCGTGTGTGTCAAGAAAGAAGAAGATGTCTACGAAGAGTACGAGAAATCTTCGACCGCGCGCTAAGGGCCCGCCTGCCCCCGCGCCCACAGAGACCCCTACCCCCTCGTCCGGCAAGACCACGTCTACCGAGACACATACATGGAGCAAAGGCTCCACCGGCAACCAAGTGAATAGCGGTGGAGAGATAGACAACAATTCGGTACACTCGAACGCATTCGAAGATACGGTAGTAGAACGCAGTAGGTCGAATACGCTAGTAAATAAAGACCCCGTGGTCGCGCCGCCGCCGCCGCGGGCGCCGTCTGTTCGTGGATCAATCAGAGGTCGCGAATCGGTAAATAGGGATCGTGATAGTCAATTATCGGTGCTCATGGCCGAGCTCGAGGTTCATAAAGCCGCTCTAGTTGTCGCTCAGAAGCAGTCCGATACTGCCAAATTAAAGCTGCAGATCGCCGAATTGGAGGCGAATTCTGACAGAGGCAGTACCGTGGCTGACGAGTCTGAACGGCGTACTAGGAATTGGGTAGGACAACAGTGTAGGCCACAGGAGCACGACGTCGCGATCGAGAATAGTAAAATTCCCTTGCCGAAGGAGACAGCGCCGCCGCCGCGCGCCGCCGCCATTGAGCGGGGTACTAGTAGGCCGCAACCGCGTTATTTAGAGGTGCCACACGGCAGTTATGCACCTATCTACCATAAGCCGCCCGAGTTACCCTCATTCGGAGGGGATATAACCGAATGGATTTCATTTAGGGCAGAGTTCGAGGACACGTCTCCCATGTTTAGTGCCGTCAATAACGTAAGTCGTATTAGGCGCGCGCTCAAAGGCGAGGCTCGGACCGCCGTGAAATCAATTATGTACACAGTTCAGGACCCGTACGAAATTATGGAGGCGCTAGAACGGCAATTCGGCGACCCGGAGGAAATTGTGTTAACGGAGTTGCATAATATAAAACGTATGCCGCGCTTGTCAGAAGACAACGCGAACATAACTTCCTTCGCCGCACATATTGCGAATGCCGTCGCAACCATACGTTCGCTGCGACAAGAGCAGTATTTACACGCGCCTGAACTTGTAAACAAAATCGTGGACAAACTCAATCTGATTGTGCGTTACGAATGGGCAAAATATAGGCAGTCTAATAGTCAAACTCCCGGTCTAGTTGCATTATCGGAGTTTTTGAACGAAATTAGCACTGCAGCCAAACGCGTCAACCGACATAGGCCGTCGAATAGATTGCGGAACACAGTAAACACGGTATCTTTTGAGCACGACCCTAGGCGAGCAAGCAGTTCTCGCGATAGGCGTCGCGCCCCCGCGTTTTCCCGCGATCCTAGCACGGAGTCGGAATCAGATTCCCACGATCATTACGTACGCGAAGCGCCGCGTAGTAATAAACCCGCTATCGCGCAAGTTAAGCCTCGCGATAGTAACAAAAAAAAACCCGCGTCGACCGGAGCTAAGCCCAAACAACCGACATCGTCCGTCCCTGTCTCGCGCAGCACGTGCGCCGTTTGCCAGAACGGCCACGAGCACAAAGTTAGCGCGTGTCGTAAATTTTTAGCGGCGACGATTTCTGAACGGTGGGACTTAGCGAAGGGCGCTAAATTGTGCTATAGATGCTTAGACGCGGCTCACCGTAAGTTCAAGTGCAAGTACATCGCGTGCGGAGTTAACCAATGCGAAGCCGGACATCATAAGCTATTACACGGACTGAGCGCGGCCGCGCCCGCGAACGGTAATAGTACTCCGGCGGCAGCGGTTAATAATATTAGGCTCCCGCAAACGTACCTCAAAGTCATGCCTGTAGAGGTGTCGGGACCGCTAGGTACCGTACAAACCCTCGCGCTGTTAGACGAAGGCGCGGCTATGACTTTGATGCTTCACGAAACGGCCGATAAACTCGCGCCTCGCGTAAAAGGCGAAACTCTAGAGATAGAAGGCATAGGCGGCGTAGTCAGAAATCCAGATTCGTATACGTTACGAGTCGCAATACGGGGTTTTTGTAGCCGACACATGGAAATGATGGAGGTAATCACGATTGGCGATATTGGCATAGGAATGCAGGGCGTACCACGTGACGTAGTCGACAAGTGCGAACACTTGACTAAAATCGCGGACGAATTAAGTTACCCGACCGGCATACCTACCATCGTGATAGGACAAGATAATTGGCACCTCATCATTTCTCGGCAAATTTTAGAGGGCCCGCCTGAGCTTCCCATTGCTAGCCTAACTAGACTGGGCTGGGTTTTACACGGCCCAGATAGAACGCGCCGCGCCGCGGTAAATTTTGTAGGGCACGCACGGCCTAAAACCGCGGACGACGAGGCTTTAGAGCTAATGAAACGGCATTTTGACATAGAATCATTAGGCGTTTCACAAAAGCTACCTCGGGCCGATCCCGACCAGCGCGCACTAGACTTGCTGAAAACCACCTGTGTAAAAATACCGGGGGAGAATAGGTATCGAGCGGGCTTATTATGGCGGACAGACGACGAAAAGCTCCCAGATAACCGAGCGCAAGCATTAAAACGGCTGTGCAGTCTAGAACGAAAACTAGACCGAGATGCAACGTTAAAGGCCGAATATGCAAAGCATATGGCTAACTTGCTTGACAAGGGTTACGCGGAGAAAATGGAGTCGCCGCCCCCCCTCGATGCGCCCCGGGTGTGGTACTTAGCGCATTTCCCAACTTTTCACCCGCAACGCGGCAAAATGAGACTAGTGTGGGACGCGGCCGCCACGGCCTACGGACGGTCGCTCAATAGCGCGCTTTTGACCGGCCCCGACTTATTAGAGTCACTCTTTGGCGTACTAGTGCGTTTCCGCGAGGGTAAAATCGCGGTAATAGCGGACGTCAAAGAAATGTTTTTACAGATCGAGATAATTGAACAAGATCGCGATGCGTTACGTTTCGTTTGGCGGGGGGAGGACCGCACCTCTCCACCACAAGAATACAGAATGAAGCGGCTTATATTTGGATCGGCAGCGTCGCCGACAACCGCGCTATACGTCAAAAACGAAAACGCAAGAACGCATAGCGAACAATTTCCGATCGCAGCTGAAAAAACAATAAAAAATACGTACATGGACGACATGTTGATCGCGCTCGATACGTCCGAGGACGACGCCAGGCGCATAGTAAACGAGGTTTACGAATTAAATATGCGCGCGTCATTCGAGCTTCGCGGGTTCGCTTCGAATCATCCTGCGGTTATTGCTGACGTAGTTAACAGTAAAGAGGAAACGTCATTGTTAGGCGCTAGCGAGAGCGAACGTACGTTAGGTTTGAAATGGAATCACAAGCGTGACACCTTAGGTTTCAACGTAAACTTTCGCAACACGCCCGAGGACGTACTTAACGGTCAGAAATTACCCACAAAACGACAGGTTACGAGTAGTGCGATGTCGATATTCGATCCGATCGGATACGTTAGCCCCATATCCGTCTTAGGCAAGGCATTAATGCAGGAGATATGGCGCACCGGAATCGGATGGGACTCGCCCATACCCGTCTCGCTCGCACCCGCATGGCGATCGTTCATAGATAACGTACAACAATTACGGGCCTTGGAAATTCCGCGACACGTGCCCGCATTTAATAGGGAGGCATATATGCATGTTTTTTGCGACGCAAGTGAAAAAATATATGCCACGGCCGTGTACCTAGTCAGCGTCAACCCCGAGGGGACTAGAACGTCCGCATTAGTGGCCGCAAAGGCCCGAGTGTCACCTCTCCGGGTAGTTAGTATTCCACGAATGGAATTACAGAGCTGCGTACTAGCGACTAGGTTAGCGGAGACCATAGTCAAAGAGTCAGACTACGTAATAAAGGACAAGTATTTTTGGTCTGACTCCAAAACGGCACTCACGTGGATACGGTCGGACCCACGTAGGTACAAAACGTTCGTCGCACATAGGTTAGCGGAAATCGAGAACACTACCACCCCCGCCAACTGGCGCTGGGTGCCTAGTGCAGCTAACGTAGCTGACGACGCGACGCGCGGTATACCTACGCAATTTGGAGCGAACCACCGATGGTTCATAGGGCCCGATTTCATACGTAAAAGCATTGGCATTGGCCGACAGAGAAAACGCCCGCGCCCGTCGCCGATACGGGCGAAGAACGCGTTAACAAGCTCGTATGCTCGGTAGGCGCCGCGAAAAATAAGTTTGAGTACCTGCCGGAGGTATGTAGGTTCTCAAAGTTCGTACGCTTAGTCCGCGCCACCGCTAAAACACTGGTTGCCGCCGAGGTTTTTAAAGCCGCATTGCTTAAAAAGAAACCAGACACAGACATAAATAAGGGGCATTTGAATTTAGCAGAGATATTGCTTATACGCCGGAGTCAACATGAAGCCTTTCCAGAGGAAATCAAGTTAATGGAAACTGGACGGCCGATTCCGAAGAAATCGCCACTCCATAAAATCGCAGTAAAACTCGACAAAAATGGAGTCATCGTGCTGAACGCCAGAATAGATAAAGATGTACACATACCCGTTCTACACGCTAAAGAAGATTTCGTCAAGCTGCTAATACATCATTTTCATGCTCTCTACAATCACGGCAACCATTCAACAGTGATAAACGAGCTGAAACAAAGATATTATATTATCGGTCTGCGCGGTAGCATTCGTTATATAACGAATAAGTGCCAATGGTGTCGGACCTATAAGGGGACCACACTCAAGGTTCCTGTAGGCGACTTACCACCAGAGAGGCTCCAGGCGAATCAACCGCCATTTACCGCCGCAGCCGTAGATTTATTTGGCCCAATGAATATTACAATAGGCCGCCGCCGCGAGAAAAGATGGGGCGTATTATATACTTGCCTCACTACCCGAGCTGTGCACTTAGAGCTTGCCGCCTCACTTTCGGCATCCTCTATGATACTCTCACTGCGCAGAATGATAGCTCGGCGCGGCACGCCTACCGTTCTGTACTCCGACAACGCAACTAACTTCTACGGAGCAGAACGAGAAATTGCAGAGGCCAAGAAAACGCTGCCAGACAGTCTAAAGCCATTCCTGACTGAACGAGCGATCACCTGGAAAAAGATACCGCCTGGCAACCCTTCCGCCGGCGGTGCATGGGAACGACTCGTGGGCAGCGTGAAAACTGCACTGAAAGCTACACTAAAAGAGAGAGCACCTCATGAAGAAGTTCTACATACGCTGCTTCTAGAAGCCGAGCACGTAGTGAACTCCAGACCACTGACACCTGTGAATCCAGACCTAGATGTCGAGGCTCTGACGCCGAACCATTTTCTCATCGGCCGGTCGAGCGCAATGGCACCGCTGGGCGTCTTCACAGACAAAGATATGTCACTGTCGTCATGGAAGACAGCGCAGAACTTAGCCGATCACTTTTTGAGGGGCTGGCAGAAAGAATACAGACCCAGCCTCCTCCCTCGGCCCAGTGCTCACCAGAACGTGCAGAAGCTAAATATAGGCGACATCGTCATCGTAGCGGACAGCTCTATGCCACGAGGAACATGGCCTAGAGGCGAAATCGCACAACTCTTTCCCGGCCCTGATGGCCACGTAAGAGTAGCCATTGTTCGCACCCGAGCGGGTGAAGTCCGTCGTCCAGTTTCCCGGCTTATACCTATATACTCCACGAATGGAGACGGTGTTGGCACACGCGGGGGAGATTGTCGTATATAGCTTTTAAGATATTTTTATTGTACGTTTTGTGATTCTCTAATTTTGTGTTTTATTATTGTGTAACTTTCTATGTCTTGTAATCATTGTGTGTTTATGTTTTTATTTTTATATTTCGTGCATAGTTATAAGAATCAATGTCCCACAATAAATATTACCTATTCCCTAACTTTGTAAAATAGCGTAAGCTGATTGGCCAATAAATGGATACTGACTCTGCACAACACACCCACGTGACACAGTGGGCGGGGCGCGGTCGCGCTCTCATATAAATATGACTGCCCAACCTAGCCTCGTCAGTCTTTCTACAACACCTCTACACTTAACATCTTATTAACCCTAAAATAAGTGTTCTTACTAACCCTCACACTAACCCGGTAACATGGTGGTGGTATTTCTGAGGTAATTGGCAGCGGTAGCTTCACTTCGGCCAGCGCGTTCCAGTCTTCGGCGTACGAGCTTCACGAAAAACAGTCTACGCTCAACACACGCTTTAACCTTTCGTATGCGCATGTCACGGGAGGAGCGGAATGAGAGATGTCACTGTCTCTGTAGATGGGAGGACTAGGTGTGTGGCTGCCTCTACTGTTCTTTTTGATATTATATTCATAAATTATTGAAATAACTACAGCCTGTAGAGGTGTGAACTCGCGCGTACGGTCGATTCACACGCGCCTGCGCCCGCGCAGGGATCCACGGTTTAAACAAAGGGCATAAAGAATTCGACGGACGTCAATGGAGGAGCGATATCACCGTCCGAAGAAAACGTGGCTAGGTTGTGAGCTTGTCTCGACAATAATAAATTTGTCGAGCTTTTGTGTACCCTCTGCTTCAAAATCGTGAGATCAAAATAAAATGAAATAATATTTATTTTCAGGCCACTTAGACCTTACAGACATACAGACTAACATACTTACATAAAATACTCAAATATAAATACTTACAAAATAACACTAAACTCTTCCATAAGTTGCAAATGTATAAAACTAGATCATCGTCATCATAACTTAAGAGCTTTGCTCTTGTCGGTGGAGTAATTGCCAGTCCTTTCTTTCCTGAGCCAGTCTTTTGATTTGCTCGTACGATGCATTCTCTTTTACTTGGCTCAGATATGTGATTCTAGGCTTTCCATTGCCTCTCGTCTTTTCAATTTTGCCTTCCAGGATTTAAAACTAGATGGAGAGACATTAATAGAACTTAGCTAAGTTTGTATGTATTTCTTATACAATTTTTTTAATTCTTCCTTGAATCTAACACCTTTTATAATTGATATAATATCTAATCATAAGCATACCTATACATTCGTACCTATCCTGATGATGGTCTCCTGACCGATTTCGGCCACAGCGACTGTGTGCTCTGGAGTAGGCAATTTTTAATTCGCGTTATTAGCGTGTAGCTGATCCGCTCGCTGGTGCGCTCTTAGGTGGCTCACGTACCCTATCTTCTTGCTAAATACTCGAGCACATTTTGGGCACCTACATAGTTGTAGCAAATCGAACCTATCCTATACCTAGTAGAAGATACAATCATCGGGGACATACATATCTTAATTATGTGGTGCTAAGCGCATAGTTTCTGCAAGATATTGGTTGTAGTGAGCTTAAGTACTACTCTATGGCAAATCAATTGCCTCGTCTGTTTCTATGTCCCCGGCTCTAACAGAGAATAATTAAGCGAATATCAATACAAATTAATAACAATTAGGTACTCGTATACTGTGTGGTGCTTACTCATCAAATCCTACCTACGCATGATATACTGGACTAAGGCCGCGAAATTAAACTATCGTGAGACATATCCTGAGGAAGGACTCCCAAAGAGTCCGAAACATGTCGCCAAAAACGACTAAAAATAATAGTGAGTGAAACCGTAGTTATCTAAATATTTTTAAGAATGCGTTTTCATCAGAGATGTGTGAGAATTCTTAGATGTGTTTGTTGAGAACCAATAGAATCACAGCATTTACCTATCCTCGCAGCCAGCGCAGCTCTAGTCGGCAATTTTCTATTGGTTCTTAACCTTTTAAAGGCCAAAAACACCTAAAGTCATCGTTACTAGTCGTGCCCACAGCGCCAAGACAACTTTAGGTGTTATGGCGGACGCTCTCAAAGTAACCTTCACACTTTTAAGTAAGGTTTACATTAGCTCGCTTGCCCCCGGGACCTTGGCGTGTCAGTGACGTTTTTAGGGTTCCGTACCCAAAGGGTAAAAACGGGACCCTATTACTAAGACTTGTCTGTCTGTCTGTCTGTCCGTCTGTCACCAGGCTGTATCTCATGAACCGTGATAGCTAGACAGTTGAAACTTTCACAGATGATGTATTTCTGTTGTCGCTATAATAACAAATACTAAAAACAGAATAAAACAAATATTTAAGGGGGGCTCTCATACAACAAACGTGATATTTTGCCGTTTTTTGCGTAACGGTACGGAACCGTTCGTGCGCGAGCCCGACTCGCACTTGGCCGGTTTTTGTTTATAACGTAAAACGTTCAAAGGGTTAACAAACACATCCCTCGCTACACATCCTTGCACATTTCTGGTGGAAACACAGCCTGAAGATGACATTCTAGTTGCGATGCGACCGCATTGCTGCGGGAAATGTCAATTGTCCAGGATATCGACATTGATATTGACATTTCCCGCAATATGTCGTCGGTAGCATTAGCAGTACTAAGTGCCACTTGCATCATCCCACTAACCCGGGGTTAAGCAGTTAAACCGTTAACCCAATGTCAAATTGTATTGGTTACCATGGTAAGTCCAGGTTTAACCGGTTAACCCCGGGTTAGTGGAATGGCGCAAGTGGCGCTAAGTGATGATTATCGATTTATTTTCTATCTTTGTACCTGCACTTAACGAACATGAATTTTTGACCCAATGGGTGAATGCTCTGAGGTATGAAGTCCACCATTTGTAGTTTTTATAAAAATAAATATTGAAAACCATAAATAGACGCTATACCTTTGAAGATTATTTAGTCATATAATTAAGAATACTTTATTCTATTAGGGAAAAATCCAATATGTATTCGAAGGATGAAATTGGGATGTTACCGATTTATCGTATCATTACAAGCTGCTCCCATGCTGTCACACATAAATTTGACAGTAACCTGTGTTGACACACGGCGATTCAATTACGCATGTCAACAGGGATTAGCGGCGCGTGCATGCGCGTGCAGCGCGCGTGCCCTGCGCGTGCCACGCGCGTGTAACAGGTATCCCCCGTAACCTACGCAGAAGGACTTAAGTTCTGTAATATTACTATGATGGTAGGGACTTTTAAACTGATCGGATTTTGGATGTATACGCGTAATGTCATGTTTGTTCAATTGTGAATGTTAAAAGAAAAATGGGATGTTTAATTTTGAATAAATTGATGAAACTGTAACTACAGTTTGCCTGTTTAGGCAGGGGAAAAGGGGCAAAGAAAGGTTAAGGGTAAGGTGGATATAATTTTTTTCGTGATGGTGCACGCGAAAGGGCTTCCACTGCACCATTGGTACGAAAATCAGCCATATACACTCCCGAGAGAATTCTGTTGCTTGCTGGTTTTAGCTGCCCCAATCGAGGAAAGTATGGAAATATCTTTTTCCCCTCACTAGCTCGGAAAGTTGTCGTTTATCCTTCAATACAAGCGGGGAAAAACGCGTTTTATCCACTAGTGGGGAAAGTAATTTGACCTTGGATGGAGCGTGTTTAAGTAGCTTGACAGATAACAAAACGTAAAACGCTCATAATAATGTTTTGTTCGATATTAATTATCATTAAATAAATGGTTTGAGAATCTAATAAAAAATACCAAATTTAGCTTTATTTAATGATTTTAAGTCATAAACCTTAAAATTCCATAAGAAACGTTTGTTTTTTTATAATGATGTTAAATATAATTCTGAACGCACAAGTTGAGTCGATGCAATTTCAAAACGCATCGTTGACATTTCATACATCAGAAATGTCAACATTGTCAACAATTTTTTTACTTAAAACCTTTTCTCACTGACTCGCGTAAAAATACACAACTTCCAGAGTTTTTTGTTATAATATCGTAAAGAAATGAGTGATTCCAGTGATGAAGATGATCTAACGCCTGTGGATGTTGCACTTTCCTCGCTATAGTGAGGTGAAAAGTTTTGTGTTACACACGGGCGCAAATGTATTTTACTTCTCGTGTGTTGAAACACTCGCTACGCTCAGGATTCTATTTCAGAACCACTCGCTTCGCTCGTGGTTCACCTATAGAATCCTTTCGCTTGCTCGTGTTTCAATTCTACACTCGCGGGTAAAATACAACTTTACACCCTTGTATAACAAATAACTATTTCCCCTCACTAGCTCGGAAAGCCGTCTATTATCCTTTAGAACAAGCGGGGAAAAACGCATTTTATCCACTAGTGGCGAAAATAATTTGACCTTGGATGGAGCGTGTTTAAGTAGCTTGACAGATAACAAAACGTAAAACGCTCATGATAATGGTTCGTTCGATATTAATTATCATTAAATAAATGGTTTGAGAATCTAATAAAAAATACCAAATTTAGCTTTATTTAATAATTTTAAGTCATAAACCTTAAAATTCCATAAGAAACGTTAGATTTTTTTTGTAATATAATTCTGAACGCACAAGTTGAGTCGATGCAATTTCAAAACGCATCGTTGACATTTCATACGTCAGAACAGAAATGTCAACATTGTCAACAAAATTTTTACTGTTCTTCTCACCGACTCACGTAAAAATCAGAATTTCTAGTGTTTTCTGTTATAATACATACATACATACATACATACATATAATCACGCCTATTTCCCGGAGGGGTAGGCAGAGACCATTTCTGTTATAATATCGTAAAAAAATGAGTGATTCCAGTTGATGAAGATGATCTAACGCCTGTGGATGTTGCACTTTCCTCGCTATAGTGAGGGGAAAAGTTTTGTGTTACACACGGGTGCAAATGTATTTTACTTCTCGTGTGTTGAAACACTCGCGGGTAAGATACAACTTTGCACCCTTGTATAACAAATAACTATTTCCATACTCTTGTCTCAGTATTTTAAAAATAAATGCCTGTTTAAGATTACGATATCAATCATAAATTCCTAACTTTTTTTTATCCCAGACATTAGCTGGAAATCCTAAGTGTTAAAACCCTGTTCCCATCATTGTTTCGTTCTGACGTCAATCATCGAATATTTATTAAAATCATGGTGTTACAATAATAAAGGCGCGTGCGCAGCGCCCCCTGCCGACATGCAGATGCACTGCTATTATCAGTTCATGTCGGAACCATTACTCGGCAGAATTTAACGATTATGATAATGATCAAGTCAATATTTAAAGCACGCAATCGTATGACGTTTTAATGACTTTATGATTATTACAACAAGGTAGAAAATCAAATGTTTAACCCTTAAAAGTAACCCTTATACGGCGCAATCTGTATTGTACGGCAAAAATGACATTAAAATTAAATACTTAACATTAATTTTGTAGTATTCCTTACGTAGAATTTTTAAATCTATGAAATAGACAAACCGCCTTGATGCACCAATGTCATATTTTATTATCTCTGAAAACTTGTCAAAAAGTTAAAGGCACAGTATGTATAAGTTACTCTATGGTTTACTAAAAAGGCTAGTGCTGCACTCTGGTGGCAGAACATTGCAATAACTTCCCCTATTCAACCCCCGCTGTTTGACATGAAAGTGTTTTAATTTGCTTGTCCCACTCATTACCGGTAATGGCACACGGTTAGCCTGAGGCTCTTCCCAGCGGTGGAAGATTGGACTTGGCCGCTAAATGGATAATTGTATGTTTGTAACTTTGCAATGTTTCAATCATGGAGACTATATAAAGGAGCCAAATCTCTATGTATGAAAAGTGTCCATCAAAAAACGGTAATTAGGCGGCGCCACCATACACCGAAATACTACCAAAAACAACCTACGTAATTTGGTCGGGTTATTTGGTGCCTTATAAGGTTCATGTCATACTCATGTCCCAGAGCCTAACTAGCGCCACCGGAGAGATTAGGAACTATTATTTAAAGCTGAAAGCGGTCACTTTTGCAACAATTCTGCCATAAGAGATTGGCATCCTTTCTATACCATCCATAGTTTCAATAGTGTTTGTCAATTTCCTTTTGGAATCTAGTTTTTCGTTGCCAGCTATGACTTTGGATTCCACTGGTCAAACACACTGGTGTGACGAACATGGGTACAACAAGTGATGATTACGATATAAAGCTAAATTTTGCTTGATATATCTCCATATGTTTTTGGTGCTTGTCGAACGACGCGCTAACAGACATACCTACCCCAAGCCAAAATCAAACTTTAACAAAGGAATCCATTTTTAAATGACAGCAAATACTATCTACATTACATGCTCACAACACACGTCCATCGCATCACGTCAAACGCAACAATATCTCGTGATTAAGCATTCTCACGAGAACCTGTACCCAGATAACAAGCACAAACTGCAGCTGCGGAAGTGAAACGTAGAGGAAAATCAACCTTAAAACAATAGACATAGGGATTTCTAAGGTAATTAACGGGTGAAGCAACTTTGGCGTTATTAAGCATTACAGTTTTGCGATTTAATAATTAGTTGTCAAGCGATTTTGAGTCTTGAGCGTTTACGTTAGGGTGGTAAGGGTGATGGCGTGACTGTAAATGTTAGTTGTGTTTGGGGGTGGAATTGAAACATGGCCCCCGTTGTAATAAACATCAATCAAGCCACTATTAAATGCACCTTTGCTCTGATTATTAGGAGAGCGCGAACCTCATCTACATCTACGCCAATAGGTAGAGATACTAATTGGTTTAGATGAAAACATTTCTGAAATGTAGAGACTAAATATTAATTATACCTACTTTATGTGCAATGGCAAATTAAACATCGGAATATGCTAATAATTTTCGAAATTGCGATGAAAAACCCCCATAAAAGAGGCCACACGCACACAAGCTATTAAGAAGCCTGATGATTTCGTCTGATGTGTTATAGTTTTGAACTGGTTTTGACACGCGAAATGAAATGAAAGCGATGCGAGAGATGCGTGCGTCAGACGATCCCCAATGTCGTATTAAAACCATAACAAATTGTTAACTAAAGTCAAAGATAGATATAACTCCGTAATAGATGGATACAGTCTAAGGAAAAAACGTGCCTCGAAAATCAAAATCAGAATCAGAATCAAAATCAGAAAATTTGATTCTCGTTCAGAGGGCGCTACTAGTTTTGGCCTACAGTCGTATAGATGGCGTTGACGGTTTCGTTTGTTATTTAACAATTTTAACGCATATCAGTGAAAGAACATGGGTCAAAATCATAAAAATAATTAATGCAAATAAAAAAAATCATTGATCTATATTTAAATACATTCTATCGTATTTTTATAAATCTTCATTTTTAATTTTAAAGTATGTCGACAGATGGCAGTGAATTTACTGGGGTTACAAAATTTACTATGACAGTACCGCTCTAGTATAAGTTACTCTATGCTAAAGTTGAAACTGCCAGCACAGTTATTTCATTTAGAATTCATATCTCTGTACGTTGTTTACCACCTTTATTTATTATTATTTATTTAATTTATTTAATATAAATAAATGTTATAAATTACAATTTAACAAAGCTCCACAAAACTGTAATTATAACAATGCATGTATGTACATATAGCTCTATGGGTAATCATCATCATCATCATCATCATCATACATCATACACACACACACTCTTGGACAAGATCCGGAATGAGTACATTAGGGGAAGTTTTAGAGTCGCACCAATAATCGACAAAGCCAAAGAAAAACGCCTTAGATGGTACGGCCACGTCCAAAGACGCGAAGAAGACCATCCGGTAAAACTGGCCTTGAACCTGCCTATGACCCAGCCACGCGGCCATGGAAGACCACCCGCCACTTGGCTGACGACGGTCGAAAGAGACCTTAAAGAAGCTCAAATTGATAAAAACGCCGCACGCAATCGTGGTCAGTGGAGGATGCGGACGAGGAGGGCCGACCCCAAGTAAATGGGACTACCGGTCTAGGGGAAAGAAGAAGATCATCATCATCATCATCATGTCAGCCGATAGAGACGTCCACTGCTGGACATAGGCCTCCCCCAAGGCTCGCCACTCCGACCGATCCTGTGCCGCTCGCAACCACCGAATTCCCGCGACCTTCACCAGGTCGTCGCTCCATCTCGTTGGAGGCCTACCGGCAGTTCGTCTTCCGGTACGCGGACGCCACTCCAGAACCTTCCGGTCCCACCGGCCATCAGTTCTGCGAGCAATGTGCCCCGCCCACTGCCAATTGCAAACCTATGGGTAATAGTTAAGTTAAATTTAGGTATTGAATATTTGTACGCCTGACTATGGTAAAATAAGGAATGATAATGAAAACTTTGTATACCACCTGTTTTGTACCCTTATTTATACAAATAAATATATTTGATTTGATTGATTGATTGATCAGTTTGACAGTGGAGTCAAGTATCAATCTCTTTTTACACACAAAGTTATATAATTATTAAGTAGGTAACATATAGCACAATTTGGAGTTACTTAATCTAATAGTTACATGAAAATAAAGTTTAAGGAAGTAGGTATATCCAGGATGCTCTATAAGGAAGACAATCGCTTAGAGCGCATCAAGGAGATATTTTTTTAAGCGATTTAAAAAAAAAATTTTTTTTTTTTCATTACATTTGCCTCGTGCCGACCTCACCTGCGCTCGCGCCCCACACGATCACACACCCTCAGTTTAGCATACAAGACCCCTTTATTGATGATTTCAAAATGTACCGTCATCAGCAGCGGGTAGCGTAGTTCTCAAAGGCTACTCGATCATATTATATTATTTATCTATTTTTATTAAATTTTGGTTATTTTTAGGGTTCCGTACCTCAAAAGGAATAAAAAACGGAACCCTTATAGGATCACTCGTGCGTTTGTCTGTCCGTCTGTCACAGCCTATTTTCTTCGAAACTACTGGACAAATTAAGTTGAAATTTGATATTCGTATGTAAGTTTGTGACCCAAAGACGGACATGTTAACAAATGAATTTTAACCATCGGGGCCACTTTTGGGGGGTAAATGAGAAAATTAAAAAATAAAGTTTTTCTAACTATATTGTGTTACATATTAAATGAAAGAGCTCATTGTGAGAATCTCAAATATAGTTTCTTTATAATTTTAGGATAAACAGTTCAGAAGTTATTCAAGAAAATGGGCAAAAAATTACCACCCCTTTATCTCCGAAACTACTGGGTCTAAAATATCGAAAAAAATACACAAAATAGTTATTTACATATAGATCACAAGATAAACTATTAGAAATGTGCAGTCAAGCGTGAGTCGGACTTAATTACTTAGTTTTTGATCCGACCCCTATTTTTTTTTTTACATTTCACTCACGTTTCACATAAAAAATACATTGTTTAAATTGTGTAGTGTACGGAACCCTTGACGCGAGTCCGACTCGCACTTGGCCGGTTTTTTATTTAAACAACAAAAAATTTATGTAAAAACATGATATCCGCTCTCCCGGGCACGCACTCCCATCACGCCGCTTAAGTTCAGTGAGAGATGACAAGAACTTACTGGGCCTTAAAGTTAGGCAGCAGTAAAAAACGCTGTGACAGACACACAGACACGGGTCCATTAGCGTTTCGTCCGCGCAACTTTCCGCGGAACACTGAAAACGAATTAAACTGAAAATACGCGTCCAACGCGGGGCTGGAAAAGCAGAAACCATGGAGACTATATAAAGGAGCCAAATCTCTATGTATGAAAAGTGTCCATCAAAAAACAGTAATTAGGCGGCGCCACCATACACCGAAATACTACCAAAAACAACCTACGTAATTTGGTCGGGTTATTTGTTGCCTTATATGGTTCATGTTATACTCATGTCCCAGAGCCTAACTAGCGCCACCGGAGAGATTAGGAACTATTATTTAAAGCTGAAAGCGGTCACTTTTGCAACAATTCTGCCATAAGAGATTGCGATCCTTTCTATACCATCCATAGCAGAAACGTTAAATTCGTATTTGTGGTATTTTCTATAAAAAGGGACCTTATTGTCGATGGCGCTTACGCCATTATAAAGGATGCTATAAATACAATGCCGCGCGACGCTGTGCGGTGTAAACGCCATCGACAATAAGGTCCCTTTTCATAGAAAATGTCCCATTTGAGTAAGTATAGGTCTACAGGTAATTAGCCTCATGCATGAAGTTTATATTTTAACGAAATATGTTTTATTCGGATGTTTGTTACCGTTATATCACGTTACAAGTGCATTTCCGTTTTTAAATTACCATTTAATTACTTAAAATTATAAATAAAAAGTACAAAAATTGCTCGAAACGCCACGTGACGTCACGCGTTCGACAGATTAGTGTCATTAGTAGCAAACGTCAGTTGGGCCGCCCAACGTGTGACGTCATCACGCTCTGTCGAATTCGCGCCAAAAATTATGAGCGTTTCAACCGCTCAAAAATGTTCAACATTTTAAATATTTTTTTAATAAAATAATGTTAAGGTTTACAAAAGTATTTTTATCATTTTCGGTGTTCCAAAGATATAAATTATGAATCCAAAAATAAAAATAAATTCATGCATGGAGCTAATTGAGGCAGCTTGTAAGCTTGAAGCTGATTTCGTATTATTTCACGAAAATAAATAAAGCAGTTATGTCGCAAAAGCAGTTGCAGTTGCCAAACGAACGTCACCTTTATCATTGTTGCTAGTTTGTATTAAACACCAATTAAATGAGTTAAATTAAAGTCATGTAAAGTCTGTAGTCATATTAAAACACTGGCGATGTTAGGGCGGTTTCAGACTATCGTATTTTTCTGCGCGTATACGGTCGTTTCGTGCTTATACGCGCGTGACTTTTCCCTGAATTTGGTTTTCACGAGCTTACACGCGCGTACGCATACGCTCGTATAAAACCACATCACAATTTACAATGGGCTAGGTGACAAATTTTCATTAATGGTATCAATATGTGACGAGAAAGGTATTAAGAATGAATGTGGAGGGAAGTACGAGGAGAGGAAAACCGAGGAAAAGGTGGATGGACTGTGTGAAAGATGATATGAAACTAAGGCAAGTGAATGATGAGATGACGGGTGACAGAGATGTATGGAAGAAAAAGACATGCTGCGCCGACCCCAAGTGAATGGGACAAGGGCAAGCGAATGATGAATCGATCAGGTTTATTATGTTTAGGATCAAATGTCTATATGGGACCAATTGCATTAAATCAATACAAAAGTCAGAAATGATAATCAAAGCCCGACAGTCGTACTTCACTCGCAAAACGCTTCTAACAAAACGATAAGTGAACGTGACGTCAAGTTCACTGAGAGCCCATTTTGAATGTATGGACAAAATAAGAAAATTGCGCTTTTGTCTATGTAATTGCTGTACAATATTTTTTTGGATAATATCATAGAGTAACTTATACTAGAGCGGTACTGTCATAGTAAATTTTGTAACCCCAGTAAATTCACTGCCATCTGTCGACACACTTTAAAACTAAAAATAAATATTTATAAAAATACGATAAAATGTATTTAAATATGGATAAATGATTTTTTTTATTTGCATTAATTATTTTTATGATTTTGACCCATGTTCTTTCACTGATATGCGTTAAAATTATAAATAACAAACGAAACCGTCAACGCCCTCTATACGAGTGTAGGCCAAAACTAGTGGCGCCCTCTGATCGAGAATCAAATTTTCGTGATTTTCGAGGCACGTTTTTTCCTTAGACTGTATCCATCTATTACGGAGTTATATCTATCATTGATAATATGTAAGGAATCGAATGGTACCCTTACTTTTTCCTTTTTGGAAATTGAAAAATTACTTAAATTTTGAAACTTTCAAGTCCTGTATTTTTGTATTATTTCCATATATTATTTTAATATCTACATTATTGTGATAAATTGCTCATTTGCTATCTATGTTACTAGATTTTGTTATAAAATTCAACATGAGTCATCATCCCTATACTTTTTATAACATGTAGGTATAAGTTTCGCATTTTTTCCCCGCCGGCCTGCGCCGCATACAAACGGCGTATAAATAGCGTTAGCGGTTTACACGGCTTACCCGTGATATACTGCGAATAATGCGGATTATCCAATGACCGCTTTTCGAGTTGTTGAGGAACCCTAAATGTCAAAAGTCGAAAATTTTATATCTTCACGCGCACAAGAATGTGTGCGAAGATATCAAATTTTCGACTTGACGTTTTGGGATCTACTAGAGAAAATTCTGGTTTCGACGTTCGGCTTTGAATTCATTTGATTTAGTTGAAATTTGGTATAGAGATAGTTTGAGGCCCGGGGAAGGACATAGGGTAGTTTTTATCCCAGAAGTCATCCTTTAAGGGGGTGAAAGGGGGGTGGAAGTTTGTATGGGGAATCGATAAAAAGCAGATTGGATTAAAAATTAGCTATCTACCCAAATTCCTAACTCCACGCAGACGAAGTTGCGGGCAAAAGCTAGTAATGAATAAGTACACAAAAATAGTACAAGAGGTAACTTGTTAAGTTAAAGATTAACCAAAACAAATTATTAAATTATACACAAAATCAAAGCTAACAAACATCCCAATACCCCTGACTTGTCCTACTTTGAATAATATTTCTGCCCCATAATGTACCTACTAGCAATACTACAACCATCTAGAAGAGAAACGCCGTAAGTGTGTAGGAGGGCAATACATTGTTGCTACATTATGATAGTGAGGGGGTGGGATCCGCAAATAACAATATATTAGCCCCCGGGGGAGAACAGGGCTTAGCTCTTACGCGGTAGGGGTGGCCCTCTACGATATAGTCTGTCGATATGTTTTTCTGGTCTATATTATTTGTAGGTGCTCGGATATTAGTTTTTGATGTTAGAATGCTTTTACGTATTTACTTACATTTTATTTTATACATTGTAATTTTACAAAATGCCAACATTATCGAATTTAAATTATCGTCAGATACATTAACTTAGAAAACTTAGCGGCTTAGCGACGCGGCGCGCCGCAGTTCGTGACGCCCGCCCGTCGTGACCTTACTCAGGCACTGTTAGTGCTTGAAAATGGAGACCTAGCCTCTCCTAAACATGTCGCGCGAGTGACTAAAAATACGTGAGTGAAACCGCTAAGTTAGCTATGCCAACATTATAATACCTATAACACTTACTAGTTTATATTTAAACTTATTGTACAAAGCAAAATGCAAATTTAAAGCCTTACGACACTATTTACCAGTCAATCGTAGGTCTTTTAGTCGTTTCGGGCTCCGATGCAAAGCTGAGCCATTGGTTTCGCTTTCTAATATATACACTTATTGGCCACAGGTACCAATTATCCATCCATACTAATACTAGCTTTTGCCCGCGACTTCGTCTGCGTGGAATTAGTAATTTGGGTACCTTAATTCTTAAACAAATCTGCTTTTTAATCCACCCTTTTTTCACCCCCAAATTGGTGCACACTATACATTTCCACCCCATTTTTTACACCCTTAAGGGATGATTTCGGGGATAAAAGTTATTCTATATCCTTTCCCACAGCTCAAACTATCCCCATACCAAGTTTCATCTAAATCGGTTCAGCGATTATTGATTCCCCATACAAATTTCCACCCCCCTTTTCACCCCCTTGAGGGGTGAGTTCTGGGATAAAAAGTATCCTATGTCCTTCCCCGGGACTCAAACTATCTGTAAACCAAATTTCAACTAAATCGGTTCAGCGGTTTAAGCGTGAAGAGGTAACACACAGACAGACAGACAGACAGACAGACAGACAGACTTTCGCATTTATAATATTAGTATGGATTAGTATGGATGGAATTAGTATGGATTATAAATGCGAAAGTGTGTCTGTCTGTCTGTCTGTTACCTCTTCACGCTTAAACCGCTAAACCGATTTATTTGAAATTTGGTATAGAGATAGTTTGAGTCCCGTGGAAGGACATAGGGTAGTTTTTATCCCAGAAGTCATCCTCTAAGGGGGTGAAACGGGGGGTGGAAGTTTGTATGGGGAATCGATAAAAAGATTGGATAAAAAATACGCTACCCAAATTACTAACTCCACGTAGACGAAGTCGCGGGCAAAAGCTTGTTGGAATATAAAGCCCTGAGAGATTTACAGTTCTCGTAGTTATCGATACTCGCTGTGATGACTGGAATAAGTCGCAGCTCTAGATAAAGTTTCTGCGGGCTGCCGGCAAGGTTGCTTAAAATCAAACATCCGTGAAAGAACGATCATGGGTCATGCGAGTCACTGGGCGCACGAGTAGCACGTAATAGGTACATTATATACGATATAAACATGAATATTCCATAAAACTGTATTAACATGTTACAGTATTCGGTACATCGTAAGCTGTACATATGGGAAAAAGGGTCCTAGTCCTAGTACGTACAATAATAGTTATGTGGACGTGTACGGCAGTGACGCTCAGCTCACCTGGCGTCTTGCAGATACATTAGTCATTTTACAGTAGAAGAATGAGATAGGATTGAAGTTTGAACTCTGACTTAACATCAATCACGAAATTATATGGCCGCCCACATGTCTCAATTAAATCTATAAAATAACAGAGAAGTTTTTCACTGTGCAAATTATATAACTCTTATATCAAGACTTTTACCAGCCCGAGTCTGTGTTGTAAGCATAAAAAAGCCATATCGTAGAATTGCAGCTGCATAATGGAATTTTGTTAAAACCTTAATCAGCTTGTATTTCGGCGTATACGGCTGTTAACCAGCTGGATCTACACTTGAAGCTGTATAATTTGGGGCCCCTTTTGGATGTACAATGGCTGTATACGCGGATATACAGCCCATATGCAGACAAGTATAACAGCCTAAAGTAAGAAAATATGTCATAATACAACCTTTATACAGTTATAAATGTTTATTGGGATGTACTCACCCCAGTACCAGCTTCTCTCTGGATCGCATCTAGCGGAGAGCGACTCGAATTGTCTACTGCCAGCATATTTCAGATCGGCTTGACTCCTTGGCACTGCGACTGCGAAGAGATGTGTCCTCGCTCTGCATTTTCTATCGCATGTATAACGGGGAGTGAGAGTTGTTCGGATTATTACCTGCTGCTTTTTTTTCGCTGCTGCTACGCGACAACATTTCCATCTTCACCACCAACGAACGAAAGGTCCGATCGCTGTGTCTCGCTCCAACCTATGGCCGCCGCTCGCCGCTGCCATCGCCGCGCGATGTCGTGGCCGGGCCGTTAGATGGCACTGATGGCAGTGCTCAACCTGTGCGTTTCTCCACAGACTCTTCCTGCCTGAACTGTCGCCTGCGTTATTTCCGGACCGATACAACCTTCAATAGAAATCGTACTTCCATCTAAAAGGCCGACAACGCACGTACAACCCGTCTTGTGTTGCGGATGTTCATGGGTGACGGTAATAGCTTACCAGCATGTGATTCGTCTGCTCGTTTGCCTGCTTTATTATAAAAAAAACCGGACAAGAGGGTTCCATACTTTCATCTGTGAAAATTTCAACTGTCTATCACGGTTTATGAGATACGGCCTGATGCCAGACAGACAGAAGGACAGAGGAGTCTTAGTAATATATAGATAGATAGATAAACTGTTTATTTGTTTGCCACAATACACACAAAATATTCAAATACAGAAATGACATAGGTACACAGAACAATCCAGAAAAAAAGTAAAAATTACAACAACAAATAAGTCACACAGATTTTTACATAATAGAGAAAAAGGAAAAAATACATAAAAATACTGTTTTATACAAATAAAAATCCTGTGTGCGTCGCAGCAAAACAAAAAGGTTCTGGCTCAGTATTACGCTTCACCCATTAGGAAAAGCACTGATTTTCTGCCAGGACCTGATCACGTCATCAAAAAACAGTGGAAAATAATGAAATAGTCGAAAGTTAGTACTTACCTAACTAATTATTAATAAATAACTAGTGACACAGTTTAAACTATAGAGACATTTAATGCTTGCACATAGTTGTGGCATAGAAGTGTCAGTGTGGTTAGCATGTATGTAGTGTCAAATGTGGGGTAATAGGGTCCATACACTTCGCAGAATAGTCAATAGGTACAGCTGATACATTCTTACTAGCAGAGCTAGCTGGTATCTACACCGAGATGTAAATGAGCCCCACGGCCCGGGCCCGGCGGCGGCGAGAAGTTAAAAACCGTGTAACCTTATTACAATAGCTATGCTGGGGTGCGGTACACTGCGGGACATGTTAACTTAACAACCCTCGTTTGACAAAGTTTTTGACATTAAATCATTTTACGGTTTAGACTCACTTGTTTTAGTCACTCGCGCGACATGTTTCGGAGAGCCTAGGCAGCGGCAGTAAGCAATACACGGTCGTCGTGAACGCTGCTCGCACTATTAGTGCTTGAGAAAGGAGACCTAGGCTCTCCGAAACATGTCGCGCGAGTGACTAAAACAAGTGAGTCTAAACCGTAAAATGATTTAATGTTAGTATGTCTCACAACAGTTTAAATTCGATTAAGTTTTTGACATGTCCATTTTGATGCAGATGGCTTTCGTCGAATAGAGCAGGTTGGTATTTACAAAGGTGAGTAGTTCAATTTTCAATCTGAGCCAAGTAACAGTTAGGAATTTCAATACTTGCTAAATAAGGATGATCTCACTTCCATGCATCTCAGCTATTTATATTTGTCCAAATAACTCCCTTTTAAATTTGCACCTATTTAGAATACAAAAACCGGACAAGTGCGAGTCGGACTCGCCCACCGAGGGTTCCGTACTTTTTAGTATTTGTTATTATAGCGGCAACAGAAATACATCATGAAACTTTCAACTGTCTAGCTATCACGGTTGATGAGATACAGCCTGGTGATAGACAAACGGATAGACGGACAGTGGAGTCTT